>NW_006159927.1:2647559-2650988 GCF_000334495.1 Tupaia belangeri chinensis | reverse complement strand
CGGCTGAAAGGGAAGACAAAGAGAAACTCCTGGAAGTCCCGCCCGGTGGCCCAGAGCAAGTGCAGCCGCTGCAGGAGTGTGCTCTTGCCGCTGCCCGCCTCCCCCACCACCAACATGGTGTCCGCATCTTCATTGAGGTGACCACCAGCGTGGAAGAGCTCCTCCAGGCCCAGCGTAGCCGGGCTCTTCTTTGGGGATCCAGCCACACCCACATCCCTCCGGACAGCCAGGATATTCTCTGTGTATATGTCCTCCAGGCAAAGGTTGTCCACCCCATCGTAGGTACTGAGGAAGCGAGCCTGAGCGGAGACCATGGTCCTCAGCTTGGACGAGTACTTCTTGCATGCGGCAGCTGGAAGACAGAGGAAAAGGCAAATGAGGGTGGACCGTGACTGCATGGGGGATAGGATGTTACTAATGACAGCTCCTCCACTCACAAGCTGCGGGCTTGGAAGACAATCACAGAACCTCCTAAGCCTCGGTGTCCTCTCCTGTGAAGTGGGAGAGGTGGTGGTCACTGCCTTCTGGAGTTGGTTCAGGGATCCACTATGATAACACGTGCCAAGTGCATAGCATAGTGTCCAGGGACATTAGCTGCCATCATCACTTATTACCGGCATCGGGAAGAGCTATAGAAGAATCGAAGGAGCATGGCTGCTGTCTGAAGTCCTGCATCCTGACGCCTGAACTGTCATATTGGCTGGGGCCTTAGACAAGTCCTCGCAGCCAGAAGCAGCAGCCTTAGCTGGCTCTTTCTAAAGGGAAACAGAAGGTTTGAGGGCCTAGGAGCCCAGTTTCCAAAGTTAGACATACTCGAGTTCGAAACCGGGGTCTGTCATTTTCTCAGGCACGTCCCTTCGTCTTTCTGGGCATCAGCTTTCTTTAATCTGTAAAATTAGAGACAATCCACACCTTGAAGGATTGTTCCAGAAAGCCATGAAATAAAATAGTTTAGAAGTATATCTGACACTTGGGAAACTCTCAAACAATGGTGCTTTTGGGATCAGCAGTTGGCGTAATGGCTATGATGCTGGATTCCCTTGCAGTCAACCATGGTTCGAGTCCTGGACCTGGTAGCTTAAATAGTCTTTCAAATACAACTGAGAAATCTACTAGGTTGTCATAAAAAATCTGGTAAATTGACATAAAACTAGTAATTTTATTACCTAATTTCCTTATTAAAAGCATTTGCGGGACCAGCAGTTGGCATAATGGCTATGTCACTGGACTCCCACATAGTTGGCCGTAGTTCGAGTCCTGGACCTGGTGGCTTAAACTCATGCCAGGTGTGTGTGCATAAGTGCCCAAGATCCCGAGAGGAGAATGGAGGAGAGGGGATTGTGGCATGACCATATCCCCTGAGGGGGGATTTCTCCCTTTCTGTCTCTGTCTCTCTCTACCTTTCTGGTGAGTGGACCGGCCCCGTAGCCAAAAAAAAAAAAAAAAAAAAAAAAAAAAAAAAAAAAAGGTGTTTAAAAACCTTTATTACCCCTTACTATTTGTGGGTGTGGTAGGTACAATAGAGGCCCCCCAAAATCCACATCCTGATCCCCAGAACCTGTAAGTATGGCAAAAGGGACTCTGCAGTTATGATTAAGTTAAAGAGCCTGAGATGAGAAATGAGCCTGAATTTTCTGGGTGGACCTAGCAATAGAAGGTCTTCGAGTCCGTGGGGTGCCCCAGCCAAGCACTTGGACAAAAGGAGATCCTACCTCCATTCCTGTCCTCCTCACACACCCATCGGCAGGAGGGGTTCTTCCGTACAGGGGGCCGTCAGAGGGCCGCAGCCTTGCCTTTGTCATCCTAGAACCGGTGTGAGCAAACCACTTCCTGTGTTGAAGTTCAGTTCCCCTTTCAGGAAATGGAGAAGTGCTGGCCCAGAGTCCCAGACTGGAGGGACCTCAGCGTGGTTCCCATCATCCAGACCTTACCACCCCAAATATTGGCTGGTTTATTCTCAACCAGAAGGTCCACAAGTAATTTTCACAGAACACTCCTAGCTCAAGGAAGAGTATCTGCAGCGTCACACAAAGGGGACTCTCTGGGCTCGTGTCTCCTCTTTTGTTCCCAGGCTGATGATTAATGTAGCTCTTTCTGCCCCCTGGAAATACCAGGAGCACAGAACAGAGGACATGAGACACGTACATTCCTCTCAAATACTTTGATTTCCAGTATAGGTTTTCTGGCCATCACCCATAATAATGAAATTCTCCAGAAAAGATAAAACAGTACTGGGGCCAGAAAGTAGTGTATTGGTTATGACACTGGAATCTCACATAGTTAGCCATGGTTCGAGTCTCAGACCTGGCAGCTTGAAATTCATGCCAGATGTGTGTGTGTGTGTGTGTGTGTGTGTGTGTGTGTGTGTGTGTGCCTAAAATCCCGAGAAGAGAATGGAGGAGAAGGGATTGCAGTATGGCCATCTCCCTGGGGGGGTGGGGGGGTGATTTCTCACTTTCTGTCTCTCTGGCTCTCTGGCAAGTGTACACATCCTTTAGCAAAAATTTTTCTAAAAAAAAAAAAAACCTAAAAATAAAGTAGTAGCTCTTATTTTAAAGAAAAATAGACATGTCAATTGTTGCTTTTTACATTTATTTTGTTCATGATAGCACATATGTGCACACGAGAGAGAAGAAGGGAGAAAAGCACCCTGCAATGTCTTCCCACACCACAATCCTCTCTCCCCAGCCTCCAGCTCCTAGGACATGTGCACACACATGTTTTCAGGCTAACCCAGGGATCTAGACCCACAGTTGGCCACAGGGCTCCTGCCACTGCAATTTATTAGGTTGCCAAGAAAGTCATGATGGGGGACCAGCAGATGGCATAATGGATGCGGTCACTGGACTCCCATGTAGCTGACCACAGTTCAAGTCCCAGACCTGGTGGTTTAAACTCACACTGGGTTCGTGTATAGGTGTGCTCAAGATCCTAAGAGGAGAATGGAGGAGAAGGGATTGTGGTGTGGCCATCGCCCCTGGGGAGTGATTTCTCGCTTTCTGTCTATATCTTTCTGGTGAGCACATAGGTCCTATGGCAAAAACCCTCTCAAAAAAAAAAAAAAAGTCATGATGCATTTTTCTATGCAAAAAAGACTTTCCTGATGACCCAAGAGTTTGCCCCCTGACTGGGCTCAACTGTCACTTTTAGAGGCCTGGCAAACCTGGCACCATGGCATGCTGTTACAGTGGCTGAATGGCTAGCAACTAGCAACAGCTAACGTTTACCAAGAGCCACACCAGGCAGCACGCTCAGTGTGAGAATCCCCCATTCTGCACGGATGTCTCTGCCTGCTCCTGGGTGAGATGGCACACACCTACATGCACACAGGGGCTTCTAGTCATCTCCCCCACAGGCTTGCTTGCTGCCCAGCGTGACAAAGCCATCTTCCACGCCATGTACAGTTCAGGGTCCTTCAGTGCCCATGAG
>NW_006159927.1:2619477-2647549 GCF_000334495.1 Tupaia belangeri chinensis | reverse complement strand
GATGTGGGACCATCACTCAAAGAGTGCCAGGTTTATCCCCTCTTTACCACTGACTGCTTCCAAGAAAAGAGAAAGAGAAAGTGTAGGCGGGGAGAGTTTACAATCGGACCCTCCTCCCCCCATCACATTACCTATTCCCTGCACACTTTCCACATCTATAAAGTACAGAAAACAACGCCTACTTTTGAGGCTTGTGGCAATGGCAGAGGTTGTCCATAAAGCATCAGCTTTATGGGAGGTTCAAGCTGTACTGCCCAAGCCTCTCCTAACCCTGAGTTTGGTTGGTGACCATGGGCACTGAGAGATACCACACTATCTAAATCCACTTGTTTCTTGAGTTTCTGATCATGAATAACTATATTTCAGAGATCAAGATACCAGCCTTAACTCAAAAAGAGTACCCACATCTCTTTTTTTTTTTTTTTTTAGAGAACTTTTTGCTATAGGGTGCATGTGCTCACCGGAGAGACAGAGAGACAGAAAGCAAGAAATCACCCCCCTACAGGGGTAGCCACACTGCAGTCTCTTCTCTTCCAGTCTCTTCTCAGGATTTTGGGCACACATACACATGCGCCACCAGCATGAGTTTTAAGCTGTCGGGTCTGGGACTGGAACTGCAGTTGATTACATGGGAGTCCAGCAATGTAATCATGATGCCATCTGTGGTCCTGAGCATCCACGGTTTGGGTACAGATAGTCAGAGTTTGAATAACAAGGAAGACCTGTAGTTTGCCCTCAACAATGGCAGCTCAGCTCCAACTATCACTGTGCAATGTGAGAATTAATGAAAGCTGTAGCTAACTAACATCACATGCTTTCATTCTTCTAACCCTCTAAAAGCCCAATGAGACAGGGGGTGCTGTTACCCTTGAACTGAGGAAACCAAGTCTTACGGAGGCATGCATAGCTGGTACGTGGGATGCTAACTGATATGTTTTGTTCTTAATCATGACTCTGTGCTGACTTCCTTTCCTCTTCTGATGAACTGAGAAAAAAATATACACACCTTCAAAAGGTAGGGTTGGGTTGATTGGTAATTCCTGAATGTGTTGTAGGAGGAAGGCAGCCAGTCCATTTGCCTTCACTGTGGCCAGATCAAGCAGCCTTCTTGCCTATGGGAAAAGCAAAAGCCATTATTTATCCTAAAAGGCTAATGTAGCAGGGTGAAAAGATTTCAACTGAGTACTACAATTGCATACACCTCTCTCTTCCACCACAAGAAAGGCCAAAAAAAAAAAAAAAAATCAACCAACTACATGAGTTTAAAGAAGTTAATACAGCACTGAATGATGAATTGAACACACATATCCAAACGGGTTCCCTCTTAAAAGCCCACTAGAAGAATGAATAACTAGGCCAGCCATAGTAGCAAAGTAGTTACACAATGCTCCATGATGTTGAAGCCATAAGGGCAGGTCCTGGGTTCATAGTGACAGCTCCCTGTACATGCCAGGTACACACACATGTGTTCATGACCCTGGCTGGCTGACACCGAAGAGAAGATCATGGCATGAAGGCCCTACTGTGGCTCTCTCTCTCTCTCTCTCTCTCTCTCTCTCTCTCTCTGTGTGTGTGTGTGTGTGTGTGTGTCATAAAGAAATAATTAAAGTTTTCTTTAAAATTGTGAATAGGGGTACCCCACCATGTGAGGGTACTCTGACTGTGGCAACTGTTGAGGGGCTGCCTCTGAGAAGGCAGTGAGGCACCACTGGCCCCTTAAACATCTTCTCAAGTTTATTCTATGTTAAAAGGAATGACTGCACCATTTGTCTGAGCTATGGCAGTCAGACCTGGTAGTGAGAACTTCTCTATAGATCCCCCAAACCTGGCAAGGATGGTGCAGATTTTGACAGATTGTGCCTTCATCCCCACCCAGCACTGACGATATTATCAGAAGAAACAGGAAGGAGGGTAGAAACAGGCACACCCGTAGGAGATTCACACCACAGTCCCCCCCAGCCTCAACCATCCTGGATCACTGGCACACGAACCTGGCTTACATAAAGAAGTTCCAGGACATGGACCTGGAACTTTTCCATGTGGATTCAGTTGTGTTATTACCACTGTACCACCTACTAGCATTTAAAAAAGAAAATCCAAATAATTTTCAAGGAAAGTTAATAAATAAAATCAACCAAAAATTGATAAATAAAATCTAATATCTATGCAATGGAATATAACTCTTTGCAATGAAAGAATGAATAATTGAAATATACCACAGAATGGATGGATCTGAAAATAATTATACTGAATGGAAGAAGTCAGACAAAAAAGAATACATACTGTATGACATAATTTCTATATGATTTCTAAAAATGAAAAAAGAAAACAAAATTGTAAGTAGGGACCAGCAGATGACAAAGCAGTTGCGTCGTTGGACTCCCACATGGCCGACCACGTTTCAAGTCTGGACCTGGTGGCTTGAAACTCACACCATGCGTATGTTCGTGCATGCGTATGTGTCCAAAATCCCAGGAGGAGAATGGAGAAGGAATTGTGGCATGGCTATCCCTGCTAGGGGGTAACTTCTCACTTTCACGATCCCTGTCTGTCTGTCTCTCTCTCTCTCTCTCTCTGTCTCTCTCTGTCTCTCCAGTGAGTACAGGCACGCCTAAAGCAAAACCCTCTAAAAAAGAGAGAGAGAGAGAAAGAAAATTAAAACTGTGAATAATTTTAAAAACAAACAAAATGAAATAAAATAAAAACCTAAACCTACAAACCCACAAAGATAAGGAAGATGATTTTGGAAGCTGTAAATCATTAGGAAGAGAACTGACTTCATCGAGTGGTACAGCTTGAATGTTGGAACTTCTCCTCTACTCACAACCCCCGCAGTGTCACGTCCAGCCTGAACTATTGCCCTGAACCTTGGACACGCACATCCAAGTTCCTAGTTCCATCTCCACTTAAATGTTTCATAAATACCTCCAAATTATCATTCCCCAAATTATCATTACTCCTCTACTCTCATCTCTTCCTCCTCTTCTTGTTCACTCTACTCACCCACGAGCCTCCTATTTCCTAGAAATACCCAGCATGCTCCCTCCTCTGGATCTTTTCTCCGGCTGTCCCCTCTGCCTGGAAAGCCTTTCCTCCAGCTAGCCACATGGTTAATTCCCTCACTCTTTCGAGTCCTTTCTTAGATTGCAGCTTCTCAGTGAGAACTCTCTGACCATTCTACTTAAAATGTAAATCACTATTTGTGCTCCTCCCCAAGCTCTGGACACCTAAACCCACTTTACTTACTCTCTACAGTGTTATCAACTCCTAATAACACACTCTGTAATTTGCTCCCTTTTTCTTGTTATCTATATTCCCCCACTGGGATGTGAGCATCTCCATTCTGGAGACTTGTCTGTCTTGCTCACTGAGATACTCCCAACACTTATAAGGGTCCCAGGCACAAACAAGGTGCTCAGGACTCACTGGATGAATAAATGGTAATGGACTCTAGAAAGCCAAATCCCATGCCAAAAATGGGGATGTTGAGGGCCAGATAGTGGCACAGTGGTAACACATCCAGACCCACATAGAAAAGGTCCTGGGTTTATATATGTAGCCTCGCTGACTATGCTGGGTGCATATGTGCATATTCATGATGCAGACTGGTTGAACTGGAGGTATTTCGCAGCCTGAAGACTCTGTCAAGGTCTCGGTCTCTCTCTCTCTCTCTCTCTCTCTCTCTCAATAAAAAAGTAAATCTTTAAAATGGGGAATTTGGGGGCCAGTAGGTGGCATGGTGGTTAAGGTGCTAGACTTCCACATGGCCGACCATGGTTCAAGTCTTGGACCTGGCAGCTTATTTTCTAACTTTCTCTCTCTCTTTGTCTTCCTCTGGTCGAATTAAAAGATAAATAATAATAACAAATAAAATTAAATTAATATTTTAATGGAGAAATTAGGGGCCAGCAGATGGCATAATGGTTACGTTGTTGGACTTCCACATGGTTAACCGCAGTTCGAATACTGGACCCAGAGGCTTGAAACTCACCCCAGGTACATGTACATGCATGCCCAAAAATCCTGAGAGGAGAAAGGAGGAGAAGAGTTTTCAGCATGGCCATCCCTCTGGGGAGTGAATTCTCACTTTCTGTCTCTCTGTCTCTCTGGCAAGCATATGCACCCTATAGCCAAAATCTCTCTTTAAAAAAGAGAGGAGCAGGAACCAGCAGTTAGCGTAATGGCTATGTCGCTGGACTCCCACGTAGTCGACAGTGGTTCACGTCCCGGACCTGGTGGCTTAAAACTCACGCCAGGCGCCTGTGCAAGCGTGCCTAAGATCCCGAGATGAGAATGGAGGAGAAGGGATTGCGGCGTGGCCATCCCCCCTGGGGGGTGATTTCTCGCTTTCTGTCTCTATGTCTCTCTCTGTCTGTCTGGCAAGAACACGCGCCCTATAGCGAAAACCTCTCCAAAAAAAAAAAAAAGAGGAGTTAAAATCATATCATTCAAATTAGAATCTGTAAAAGGCTTTAGATCTGTCTGCATCAGGTACCTCTGGAACGGAAGAACATGAGTAAAATAAGGACATGGTCAAAGTGTTTATTAAACAAATCTCTGGTTTCCCTTACCCACTTCAAGCTATCAGCAACTATTTCTGCCTGCCATGGCAAAGTCTGAAGACTTATATTCTGAAAAGAGTAAAAGAGAAGGTCCCTTGGCAGTGGGACACAGGACACAATTAAAGAAGTGGATATCTCATCCCAAACAGAGGGTTTAAATGTTGAATGCTGAGACCTTTCCCCACCACCACCACTACCTAGCCCTCTCACCAACCAGGTTCCCAAACTTCTGGCAGTCAGAACTTTATCCCCACGCAGGATGTTTGTGTTCTACTCAGGGAACTTGATCAATTTAAGAAGAAAAGTGTAAAGACATAAACAGTGCCATTTTCCCAAATGTCTACAGTGAAATGCATGGAAGACAAATTTCACCTGTATGCTTAGTAAGTTCTAAAGCCCTAAACAATCATGATCCTTGAAAGAAAACATCTAACATGGAAGACAGAACCAAAACAAGTGTGGGAAGGGAAAGCAATTTTTAGAATAACAAGTTTATATGGGATAAAAAATATCAAACAAACATAAACATTCAACTTCCATTGTATCCATGAAACACAGAAAGATGCTATAATGAAGGAATAGTGAGAAAAAGCTATTGTGGTAAAGTGGGTGGTGTGATAGTTCAGGTGGCTGGAGCCTACGTGGCTGACTATATGGTTTGAATCCTGGAACCAGATGGCTTAAAAAAATAAGCTGGACACATGTGCACACATGCCCAAAACCCCAGTAGGAGAATGGAGGAGATAGAATTGTAATGTGACTATCCCCTAAGGGAGGAGGGGTGTGCTTTCTCTCTTTCTCTCTCTGCCTCTTTCTCTCTCTTTCTCTGGTGAGTGCACATATCCTCTAATTTTTTTTTTTTGAAAAAAAAAGCTCTCGTGGGACAGACAGCATAATGGCTATGTCGCTGGAGTCCCGCGTAGTCGACCGCGGTTCGAGTCCCGGACCTGGCAGCTTAAACTCACGCCGGGCGTGTGTGTGTGCGTGCCCAGGATCCCAAGAGGAGAATGGAGGAGAAGGGATTGTGGCGTGGCCATCCCCCCTGGGGGGTGATTTCTCGCTTTCTGTCTCTCTGTCTTTCTGGCGTGCGCACACACCCTATAGCAAAAACCTCTCAAAAAAAAAAAAAAGCTCTCACAAACTAAAAGTATGATAGCAAAACTTTTAAAAATTCAAGAGTTTAAAGGTAGAATTGACAATATTAACTGGAAAGTAGAGCAAAAAGACACATATATAGAAAATAGAATAAAACTAGAGGATCAGTTAAGAAGTTCTAAAATTCAAGGAGTAGTAACTCCATAAGGAGAGAAGAGAGAAAACAGAAGAAATCACCTATAATTTAATCAAGAACATTTCCCAGAACACAAGGATATGGATTTTCAGATTCACCTCTTGGGTGTTCAACATAATGGAAGAACACAAAAGCACACAGCTGTAAAATATCAGGTTGTTGAAGACTAAAAGAAAATTATAAAAGCTTCCAGAAAAAAAGTTATAAAATTATCTAGAATTCGTAGCAGCAACATTGAAAAGAGAAGATAATGAAGTAGCAGTATTGAAACTCTGAAAGAAAACGATGGCCCATCCATAATTTTATGCCCAGCCAAACTATCAATCAAGTATGAGAAATTTTTCAGATAATAAAGGAGAATAGGATGTAGTAAAATGGATTAAACTAGGAAGAGGAAGACATAGTATTCAGAATACAGGAGTTGCAACATAGGAGAACTATAAAGAGAAATCTCAAGATGATGGCTATGTACTACACATAGAGGGACACTAGTTCAAAAAGAATGGAGCAGTGACTCAAGACTCAGACATGTTAAAGGCAGTTATCTTCTAAATGTCTGGTCATGTTTGGCCCTAATCCTTATCTGTATTTGGCTTGTCATCACCATGGACTAATAGCATTCCTTCTTTCAACTCCTGCTGCCTTAACCAGCTGAAGATATTCGTTTAACCCCATGGAAGTGTTTAGCCTTGACCAGTTCTTAAGATCTAGAATAGCCTTTGGCAAGCTTACAACTGAGTGTACAGAGTAGCTCACTTCTGCTAACCATATTTCTATGGGACATTCAGCATCTGACTCACATAGGCCCTACCAGGTCCTCCAGCTATAATGAGCCCTATAGTTTCCCCAGACTCATTCATAATCTTGCCCACCAACTTCTCAGAAAGGACACTCCCAGGGAAACCAGAGTATGGGAGCTTTCATCTAAGCATTACCCTTTCTTACATGGTTATGTTTGGATCACTGCTCACTGTTTCAAAATAAAACAATAAGTTGTTTGGGAATTTATTTTAAAATGTGATAAAAAAAAACTATTAAAAAAAAAAGGAATGATTAACATCAAAGTCAGGCTAGTGGTTACCTCTTGTAGTTGCAATGGAAGAAGAGCCCAGCTACTGGTAGAATTCTATTTCATAACTTGGGCGATAAGAATATGTTTATGCCATACATATGAAATTTATACACTCTTCTGTAGGCATGGTATATTTCCTAATTTTCAAATGTTTAAGGTAATATTGAGATAGGAGCCAAGCACAGTCTGACACCTCAGCCCTATCAACTTTAGCAGTTGTATGAGTCAGACAGACAGCTGGTACTACAGCTGGTGTTACCAGCCTTAGGTTTCCTAACAACTGTGATGCCCAACTGAACAAGTTTATCACACAAAGCCCCCACATTTTATGACACAGAAAGAATACACACTTTGCAGAAAAACAGGCCTGGATTCAAATTCTAGCTGGGCCACTTCCCAGATAGGTGATTTGGACAACTTCTTATTGTTATAAAACAGTGCAGTTACATTACACCCTTGAAAGTATGTAGTAGGTTGATTTAAATGAGATAATATGAGGAAAAGATTGAGTACAGTACCTGACATAGAGTAAGCACTCACTTGATAAAAGTAGCAATGAGTATTCTAGGGATTTAATTCCTTCACTTGTATTTTGTTTTATTACATAGAATTTTTTAGTCCCCTACCTTTTGTCAGTGGTAACTACCACATTATAGGAATTAAGAGGTGAGTGGTGGTGGGGAGGAAGTGGCAGGTGGTTAAGGGCACTGGACTCCCACACGGCCGACTACGGTTCAAGTCCTGGACCTAGTGGCTTGCTTGCTCGCTCTCTCTCTCTCTCTCTCTCTGTCTGTCTCTCTCTGATCAAATTAAATTCCTCCCTCCCTCCCTCCCTCCCTCTCTGGTCAAATTAAAATAAATAAATTAAGTTAAATAAAATAATTCTTAAAAAAAAAAACTGGTGAATGGGGTAGGGGAAGCATGTTAGTTGAACACATCACAAATGCTTAACCACAAGCAATCAGAAATTTAGCCACTGCAGGAAGGCCATCAAATCAGAGCATCACAGAATGCTGGAGCTCAGAGGAGGCTCGAGAGCACTGGATTCTAAAACTTGAAAGCTCAGGCAGTGCAGTCCCTTTGTAATCTCCTACAGTCCTCGAATATGTTTCCTCCATCCCCTCTGTGCCGTCAGCTCAATATTCACTTTTGCTGTCTACTTAGCCCTTTCTTAGGATGGATTCTTAACACAATAAAACTCCACCTTTCTTCTCTCCTAAACTAAACATTTAAGGTTGTAGTTTTCCATCTATGTTCCACATTGGCCACCACCCCCAGATACTGATACATAATATTCTCAGTATTGTTTGGTACTGGATATTTAATGATTTTCATAATAATGTCGTATTTTACCTGGAGGAGTTCGACCTGGTAGGGCCCCAGGATCTGTTTTGAGCTTTTGACCTTTAAGTAACACTTAGGTGGGGTCAGAACGTTGGCAAGGTCGTTGCTGTGTGCCCTCCCTCCCCCGACCTAGGAATAAAACTTAGGTTGAATTAGCATGTCGGCAAGGCTGCTTGCTATTTGCTCCGGAAACTGTGGTAGCCTTGCTGGGAAGCGACCCCCCTCTGACTCCCTAATATACTACTATAAAAGAATTACATAGCTCTCTTATACATCTTGAGTATATGATAAAATTTCCCAAAAGTCCCCCGACCGCTCCCCTTTGCCCTGACCACCTACTGTTAATTACAATGCTTCACCCCGGCATGGTCACAATAGAGGGTGTGCTGAAGTCACATCTAGGCAGAAATCTTCTTGACCTTTGGAAGGCCCTTCAAGATACATTTAACATAAGCTTAAGAATAATCTTTTAGGCCGAAACAGGCCCAGGGCACTCCCACCCCACTATGGCTAATGTTCTAATAAAATACATAACGGTGGCGCCACAGGCACAATAGAACGTTTTAAGTATGCCACAAACTCACTTTAAAGTTCTTCATTAATTTGTTAGTCACTTTACCGCCAGTTGAAAAAGCTGTCCCTGCCCTTACCTAGTAAATAGTAGTTTTACCCTTTTAAGATATATTAGGATTCTTTGAATTAAGTTTTAGATCCCTATAAAATTATGTAAGTTCCATTCTTTATTGAGATCCATAAGAACTAATATCTGTACTTGAGATTTTCTTTTCTCATTATCATGCTCAGTAATCACAAGATGGCTGCCGCGCTGCATCAGCTGATAATTATCTCTGCTTGCTGGAGCTGCTTTCCCGAAACTGCATTCCATGAAGACGCCTACATCAAATGAACAATTGCAGAACTGCACTAGACCCACCCTTAATCCAACTCTGAATGGAACCATTTTCCCTATTGCTAAAACTTTATGAGCTGATAATTAGAACACAAAGCCCCTCACCCATTTACTTGCATGTAACACATTTTCAATAAAAAGGCACAATAATTCTAGTAGTGGTCATTCTTCAGAGAGCGATCTCTGAGGGGTGTCCGACTCAGGACGTGCATGAAAAGGCACCGAGGCCTCGGTCTTCTTTCCCGCGTCGCCTCCAACGAGTCAACCCACCCCCGCTGAGGCTGGACCCCGGCATTTACCCATGTGTTACTCCATGTTTTTTCCTTCATCAATCCAAATACTTCATCTATTCATCCTCTGTCTCCACTGAGTCCCAGAAATCTAGGCTACCTACTACAAAGCCTTTAGAGCATCCAGACAGACCATACTACTGAATACTTGATCAAAAATGACAAGACCTAATCTTGTAACTTCTCAGGTAGATTAACTGGATCCCCCAGAAGATCATAAGAAACATCAAAGTAGGTACAATAAGTAATATGTCTTCTGTAATCCCCTTGGAGTCAGGCTCAAGAAAGTGGTATTTGGGGTATAATAGCAGGTTTTCATATAAATTAAAGGAGACCACACCATACCTGCTCTCAAAATGTAGCCACCTCAACCCAACTAGAAATCAGCCTTGAAAATATATTAGTTTATTTTACCAAACTTAACCTAGACTTACCTTAACATACTTGTTAAATGTATATGTATATGTATATATGTATTTTTTTTAAGCAGACAAAAATATAAACTAAGGTCTCACAACCCAGCCCATCCCAACACTGCAGTGTAATTCCAATGTATTCAATAATTCATTTATTTCACCAACAAATATTTATTGAGTACCTACTATGCCAAAGCACAACAAACTTGAAGACAAAACCTGGCACATAGTAAGATTCTGGCCAAATATACAGATGAATAAATTAATGAAGAATGAATGAGTCAGAACCAGCAGTTAGCGTAATGGCTATGTCACTGGACTCCCATGTAGTCGACCGCGGTTCGTGTCCAGGACCCGGTGGCTTAAAACTCATGCCGGACACATGTGCGTGTGTGCCCAAGATCCCAAGAGTAGAACAGAGGAGAAGGGACTTCAGCATGGCCATCCCCCCTGGGGGGTGATTTCTCACTTTCTGTCTCTCTGTCTGTCTCTGTCTGTCTGGTGAGACCACGCGCCCAACAGCAAAAACCTCTCCAAAAAAAAAATGAGAATGAATGAGTCAAGGCCCCAAGTCCAGTACTGGCCTCTCAGTAACTACTGTGAACTTACTCAACCCACTTTCCCACCTCAGCTCCCTAATCTATAAAGTGGGATTTGGCTTAAGTTTATTTATGAATTCTTTCATGAGAAAGAAAGATAAACAAAGAAGGGGGAAGAGAGAGAGAAAAAAAGAGAGAAAGGGGTCTTCATCCCAGCCTCAGACAGCCCAGCCTCAGTCAGCATGCCCGGGGTGGTCCCAAGACACAAGCTCAGGACCTTGCCCATGTAGGTACAGTTGTATCACCACTGAGCCATGCCCAGCCCTAAAGTGAAGACTGTTCCATCTGCCTCAAAGGAGACCTATGGATCAATGTTTGGAAATAAACCAAGAGTTTCAAAAATACCCAACAGACACTTTTCTGTCCTTGCAACCTCTGTTGAATCATTGCATTTCCAGGAGCAGATGTATTCCAACTCCAAACATCTATGATCTAGTGCAATTTCATATCAGAAAGCCTAAGAGGATATTTAAACTATATTAGTTCACAGCATGTGTAGTAGTTATTAAATATAGAGTCAATATAATGAAGTGTTATGATCTGTTGAGCTACTAATTTAAAACAGACAGCATTAAAAGTATACGAGTAAAGAATCATTGAGAAGAGAAATAATAGCATGCAAAGGAAAAATTAATGTGTGCTCAGTATGTGCCAAACACCATTCTCAGGGCTCCCCAAACTAACTCACGGGACTCTCCCAAAAACTTCGTAGGGTGGATACTACATGACAAGTATCAATGCTTTGCGTTTGAGGATACAGATGGGAAAGACAGAGGATGGGGCAGTTGCATAGAGAAGCCTGAAGCCACACAGAGCTGACCTGCAACCTGCATCATTCTGGCTCCAGAATCCAAGCCTTTGGCTTCCACAGAGCACTTACTCTCAGAAATCAGAGTACACTGCCCATAATCAACTTTTAGGGGGAGTCCTATGGACCAAATTACCCCATAGAGCTGACTTCACGAGAGCAAATGTGTCCTGGTGACTAAGCACCCACTTCCTGTGAATCCAGTCGACCCAGGACAGGGTGCCTTACCCTCTGGGATGACGTGAAGATTGGCAACCTGATTTCATCACATTCATACGGGCTGACAAAGCCCTGCTCCTGCACCAGGTCCAGCACGCCCTCCACATGGCTGTAGAGTCTCCTGACGAGGGCTGGCCGATGACTCAGCAGGTCCCCGGTTGGCTGGAGTGAGTCAGGGTCCCAGCGGTCATGCAGTTCAGGGGACTGGCTGTTGTTCTGGGCCTCCTGGATAGCTGCAATGAGCTTCTGACAGCCCCAAGTACCCTTTTTCCAGATAGTATCCAAGAGGCGCCTGGCCAGGTGAGAAAGAGGCTGGCCCAAGAGGCTGAGGCCCTCGTAATCCTCCCAGGAGAGGACTTCCCAGGACAGCAGCCAGTCCAGGATGCTCTCGAAGCCCTCCAAGGATCCCGAGACCAGCAACCCCACCAGCTGGCTCCTCTGTGCCTGAAACGCTTCCGGCGAGCACATTTCACAACCTGGGGAGGAAAACAAAGTCAGTACAGGATTTCCAGAAACCAGGCGGGGGCAGCGGAGGGAGTGAGGTGAGTCAGCCCTAGCTCAGGTCCAAGGCGGACATCAGTCTACCCTTAGACATTATCCAATGCAAGCTCTCCAGTGCATGGATGAGCAAACGGAGGCCCAGAGAAGGCAAGAAACGGGCTCAAGGTCTCACAGAGAGCTTAGCAGCCAAGAATTAAATCAAGACTCCTGGATAGCTTTCACACCCATGGCTTGAGGAGTTTAAAAAGGCTTGAGCTGATATTAGAAGTAATGTCTCTCAAGGGATCAGGGAATGAATTCTCTTCAAGGCAGAGTGAGAAGACTCAATCACACCGATGGGACCCAAACCATAGCAGCTTCAGTAATGACAAATATTGATGAAGTGCCTATGACATACCAGGTATTACTCTACAGGGCTTCCCTGTGTGGATAGAAATATAATGCTTTCCTAGGCAACGACAGTGGACACCTACAAGTTCACGGGAAAATGGAATGAAAGTAGGCGTTTATTTTGGTGCAAAAACATTTTGAAACCTATGCACAGTTTCTTCATGATACATATTGGCCATGAATTTTTTGAGGCCCCTCAATAGTTTTTGTTTTTAAGATATTTTTGCCTTAGGGTATGTGCACTCACTGGAGAGAGAGAGAGAGAGACAGAGATAAGTGAGACGGTAAATGAGAAGTCACCTCCCATGGGGGATAGATATTGGCCATGAATTTTTTGAGGCCCCTCAATAGTTTTTGTTTTTAAGATATTTTTGCCTTAGGGTATGTGCACTCACTGGAGAGAGAGAGAGAGAGACAGAGATAGTGAGACGGTAAATGAGAAATCACCTCCTAGGGGGGATAGCCACACCACATCCCCTCTCTTCCATTCTCCTCCCAGGATGTTGCGCATGCAGACACACACACCCGGCATGGTTTTCAAGTCACAGGGTCCGAGACGTCAATCGTAGTCAGCCATGTGGGAGTCCAGCAACGTAACCACTATACCATTTGCTGGTCCCAGACCCTTGGATTTATTTAACTCAGCCAATCACTGTAAAGTTGGTGCATGGTTGGTTAGTCCCATTTTACAGATGAGGAAACCGAGTCACAGAGAGGCTAAGTGATTTGTACAGTTTGTCACAGTTAGACAAGACGCAGCTTGGATTTGAACACACGCCAGCAACGTTAGTCCCATTTTACAGATGAGGAAACCGAGCCACAGAGAGACTAAGTGATTTATACAGTTTTTCACAGTTAGACAAGGCGCAGCTTGGATTTGAACACACGCCAGCAATGTGACTCCAGAATGCATTCCTTTAACTCCCCTATATTTGAGTTCCCCACAGAAACCCCAAGCTCATTCCTGTGTATATAACTCACTGCCGCCCAAAGGGGTAGACTCAACATCGCTATAAAGATCTCGACCTAGGTTCAATGAAAAATCATCGTGCAAACACAGCTGTTTCTAACTGGTGCATTCACTTCCCTGTCAACACTCCCCCATCATGCACATGTGTGTGCATACATGTCCCCTAATATCCTCACCCCCTTGCCTTGCCCTCACCATCACACTTCATGCGTCACAGTTGCATGTTGTCAATGGCTTGCTCTGGGCCCAGCTATCTGAGAATTTGAGAGGAAGCAACTTCCAGGAGCTTCAAGCCTTGGGAGGTTCCCCAAGCAGCACAAAAAAATCTCTCTGTATGGACAGCTTGTCCTGTGATTGTCATGGGGTTCTGGGACAAGGGCTGGTACAATGCCCAGAGAAAATAAAGTCAACTCTGTAGACATGGACAAGAGGGATGTCTGCTTTTTTTTTCTTAAGAGAGATCTTTGGTAGAGGGCATGTGTACTCACTGAAGAGACAGAGAGACAGAAAGCAAGAAATCATCCCATGCCACAGTCCCTTCTCCTCCATTCTCCTCTCCGGATCTTCGATACGCATGCACACGCACCCAGCGTACCTAAGGCACCACGTCTGGGGCTTGAACTGTGGTCAACTATGCAGGAGTCCAGCGATGTAACCATTACAACATCTGCTCACCCCAGGATGCCTGCTTCTTTTTATAAATCAGGGATGTTCTCAGAACTCAAGGGAGCAGACGCCCAGAGGCCAGGAGCTTTGTGTCTTTCCGGTTACGTCTTTGTCTCACTTCCTGCTTGACCTGTGGTGAGCTCGGGTTGTACTAATCCTGGTATCCCTAGGTTTGGCACCATCTAGGTCCAACGGAGGCAACATGGAAATGCCCGTGAATCAAAATTCACCAGGGAGTGGGGCAGCAGATAGCATAGCGGTTACGTTGCTGGACTCTCACATGACTGACCGCAATTCGAGTCCTGAACCCAGTGGCTTGAGAATCACACCAGGCATGTGTGCCCAAGATCCTGTGAACAGCATGGTTCAAGTCCTAGACCAGGCATCTTAAAAAACATGCCAAGTGTGTGTGTGTGTGTGTGTGTGTGTGTGTGTGTGTATGCCCCAAATCCCTAGAGGAGAATGGATGATAAGGGACTGTGGTGTAGCCATCCCCCCAGAGGGTGATTTCTCACTTCCCCTCTCTCTGTCTCTTTCTCTGGCAAGTGCGCGTGCCCTTGACAAAACTCCAAAAAAAAAAAAAAAAAAAAAAAACAAGGATGGGAAGACTGGAAGTTTCCATCCTTGTGCAGTAGCCGAGGTGAGCCGAGGTCAGCAGGCTGAGGCCTGTGCTGGCCAGATGGGGGAACCAAGACAGCGAGGTTACCTGTGAGCCCAGCAGCTTGGGAAGGAAGGCATCCACACTGCAGAGGCCGCTGTAAACCAGGAACCCAACCCGTGCCCCCTGGACAAATAGGTCTCCTTTCTGCACCCATCTCAAATCACAGGAGCCAAGGGCACAGGGAGGAAAGGACAGGCAGCCGCAGGACACGCTCTGGGCTGTCTCTGCAGTGCTTTTCAGCCATGAAAACACCAGACAAGGATATAACACCAGCCCCCACCACCACAGCCACAAGGTCCTGGGGAGACTAACCACCCACCTAGCCTCCCTGTGAGAAGAACCCAGAAATAGGGTCAGTGGGTTCCCTCTAATACGAAGGCCTGGAGAGCCTGTGTGTAGCCAGGAATTGAAGCAGGTTGAAAGTTAAGCTGAGCGAAGATAACGCCGGTCACCACCACCCAGAGGATGACGCAGAGGAACAACTGCTCTTACCTCCTCATCAGGAGAGCCCAGACCACCCTCTTCTCATCAGAGCTGGCCAGGGAGGTGTGGGAGAGCAGGCACAGCCAAGTCATCCGTGGCAGGCTTGAACAGGAAGAGCAAAAGCCCAGTGGCACAGTCCTGGCAGGCGTAGATCTGTCCACAGACCCCACCTCCAGGGAAAATCCCAAAAGGACAGCCAGAAGCTAGGGTTGGCCAACCAGCCACGTTGAACAAAGTCATTCTTGGCATTCTGGCACAAAGCCTGTGTGTGCACAATGACCCTCATTGAAAGGCCCTCTGGGGAATGAGACACACCCACAGATCTGCTCATCAAGGGAACCAGCAGGGGCCCTTCCCAAACACACCAAGTCTGCAGCAGTCTGATGGACACTCAAGCCATACACATCCGGGCTAGTGACGCCAGAGTCCTGTGGACACTAGGAGGGAGAGGCAAACCCAAGCCATGTGGCTTGGTGCGCTGTCCCCCACCAGCAGCTGGAAAGCCCCATCTCTGAACTGACCGTCTTCTGCAAGCCTTGGAGAAGGGAGAATCCCAGAGGACCAATTCGGTCAGCCCCCTGACTCTGAGCAGCCCCCGGTCTCTTAAACAGTTAGGAAGGAGGATCTGGTGCTGTCCTCACTAACAGGAAGTTCACCAGCTCAGGAAGTTCCTCACTGCGTCTAGCTCCAGTTTCTCCTGCTTCAGTTTAAATGGGGGAAGGGGTTAGAGAAAACAGGCGTTCACTCATTATTTATGTCATAAAACCTGTCCCTAACATGCTACCTGGTGTCCCTTTATTGCCTGATCAGCCTCCCCCATTCGGGGGAGTATACCAGTCTACCTCTAGTGCCTTTTTTGTTGTGTCGTGTTTTGTTTTTTTCTATACTTCAGTTAACGGCAATTTCAGAGTCACTATGAGATGGCTTCAGAAAGTCTGTGTATAAATGGAATTAAGTTCACGTTGACTTGGGTCCCCAAAATGTTTGAAACTCATGATACTTTTCCTTCACAGGCATTTGCTCTACTTTTTTGAAAATCCTTTGAATCACCCTCCCCAAAGTAAGTACTGGCTGAAACACAGGGTCAGAGGGCAGCCTTCATGGGCCTTCCCTTAGTCCCTAGTCCTGTCCTGAGCCCTGACATCTCCTTCCTTCCTGAGACCACAGCCAGCCTAGTTTCTCTGGGGCCAAAAGCTTTGCTTAAGTGCATAAATCTCAGCATCTCAGCCCCCCTACTCTCCTGCAGACAGGGGAGAAAAGGAGCCCCAGGGAGGTCCAGCTTCTGAGCTGCCCCAGGTCCTGGCTGGGCCAGACCTCCCTTCTATTCTCCCAGCCATCCTCCATTCCCTGCCTTCGTTGAGCTTCTCTGAGACACCAGTCCCCACCAGTGCAGACACCTTAATCCCTCCATTGTAAAAGTAGAGCTCTTTCTCCATGCCTTCCCTTCTTCTTGCAGGTCCAGCCCCCTTTCCTGCTCCTCCCACTACCACAGACCTTGTCCATGGCTTGGGCAGCCAACCCCACGGCCTCTCTTCCCATCCTCTCCAATTGTTCCCCTCCTCCAACCCCAGGGAGACTGCTTTGGGCAAGGTCACCAGTAACCTCAAGTGTTCAGTCTTTAGCCTTCTTTCTTGCCTTGCCAAAGGCAATTGTCACAGTCACTCCCTCCTTCCTCCTCAAAGCCAACCAGGATCCCCAGTCTCTGATTTTTCCTCCCATCTCTCTGGCTGCTTCTTCTGTCTCCTTGGCTGATTTTCATACTGGGAACCCGGGGTTCAATGGTTGGGCTTCTTCTCTCTCCCTCCCTAAGTGAGCTCACCTGCTGTTATAGCTCCGAAGACCTGCTGTACAGTAATGGTATCCTCAATGTGATTTCCAGCTCTGCCCTACATTTTTTTCAGCTGCCTACTCAACATCACATGGATGCCTCATGGGCATCTCACACTGGACAAGCACAAAATCAACCCCTGAGCTTCCCCCTAAAAAGCTCCCATCTTAGTGGGGGGTGGCTCCAATCTTCCAAACACTCTAAAACCTTAGTTATCCTTGATTCCTCCTCTCTCTCAGATCCCAAATCCTAACAACTCTACCTCCAAAATATACCCCAGATCAGGCCAGCTCTGTGGTACAGTGGTAATGCACTGCTCAAGATTATCAGGATCCCAGGGCCGGCAGGTGGCGTGGTGTTTAGGGTGCTGGACTCCCACATGGCTGACTGCGACTCAAGTCCTGGACCCGGAAGCTTCTTTCTCACTTTCCTTCTCTCTCTCTCTCTCTCTCTGGTCAAATTAAGGATAATAATAAAAATAAAGACACAATAATTAAAAAACAAAAAAAGAAAAGGATGAAAAAGATCAGGATCCCACACAGTGACTGTGTGGGTCAAGTCCCCAGCCTGGTCTACCTGAAAAACACTGGCCACCAAAGGACTGGAGGAAGGGGACCATGGCACGTCCAGGTTCTTTGGAAGGGGCTCCTTTCTCTCTCTCTCTCTCTCTCTCTCTCTCTCTCTCTCTCTCTCACACACACACACACACACACACACACACTTGCACATGCTCTATCATGAAAAAACAAAGTTTTTTAAAATATATATCCCAAATCTGGCAGACTGAAATCTTTTTCACAATTTCTATACTGTGGTGCAAGCTCCTGTGGTCTCTGGCCAGAATGACAGCAGTGGTCCCTCCACAGGACCCCTACCTCTGCCTATACCCCCCTACAGTCCATTCTCCACCCCATAGCTATCAACAGATGATCCTGCTAGATCTTATGTCAGAGCAGGTGATCCCTCTGCTCCAAGCCCCTCAGTGGCTCCTGTCACTCTCAGAGTAACACCAAAGTCTTCTCAGTGTCCTTCAAGGCCTTAAAATGGACTCCCACCACCCCACCTCTTAGCTCTCTGATTTCTTGCTAATCCCCACCTACTCCTTACCCTCCCTGCTCTAGCCACACAGGCCTCCTCCTTATTCCTAGAACAAGCCAGTCCTGCTCCACCCTGTTGCGATCCTGACTCAGGGCCTTTGCACACACTCTTCCCTCTGTAGGTTTACCCTCCTTTCCCCTAGATAGTCACATGCCTCGCCCTTAACCTCCTCCAGACCTGGCTTAGCTGTCATGGTCTCAGAGAGGCCTTCCCTGACCCTGCTACGTAAAATGGCGGCACCCAACCCCAGACACCATCCCCTGTCCTTGCACCATTTTTCTCCATGGCGCTTCTCACCACCTGACGTGCTATGTATTGACTTGGTTCATTGTTGTGTGCTCTTTTCTAGAACCTGCCCTCCGTGAAGACCAGCAGTTCTGCCTGGTTTCTCCATTGTCTCATCCCATGCCATCAACAGACTGCTTGAATGAATGGAAGATTGCATTTCCTGGACAGGTCTCCAGGAGGCAAACGTGGAACCAGGGGGCTGGAGTCTGCAAGCCACAGATTTTAGCCAAATGAAGGGAGAGCTGCAGGCTACTGAACGGCACTCTCCGAGGGCATATGCAGCAGCGGAATCCTCGCCGGGTGGAAGGAAGGGGGCTGGATGGGGCTGCTTCCAGCCTCAGACCCCACTGTGCACAGGGGCAAAGAGGTCTTGACTAACCAACAAAGGCAAGCCCTCACGCAGCCCAAGGCAGAATGGCGGGGGCAGGAGAGCAGAGGCAATGGGCATGTCACTTCTTCCCCAAGGTGACAAGGCAGGCTTTCCCCCTCTGTAGAGCAGTGGAGCAAAACTCTGGACAACACCAGGTCATAGCCCACGGGGAAACCGAGTCCATGGGCTCAGAAAGAGCGAGAGAATGCGTGTGAACTCGGAGCCACGGATCCAGCTGGGGTCCTCGGTCCTCATCCAGGTGCCAGGCGCCAGATTTGGGGGTGGTGTGGGAATTTATTTTACTTTGTTGAAAAGCAAGTATGACCAGCTGTTTCCCCACCTTGAGAGCCAAAGAAGAGGGCTATCAGCCTGAGGATGTGGTCCTGGGCAGGCTCTGGTTTGGGCCCCTCTGGGCAAGGGCAGGGTCTGAACCAGGGTCTGGCAACCACCGTGGTGGAGAGAGGAGGCCAGATGCTGCCTAGGAGTTACAGGGCAGCAGGAGGGGTTGCAGATCCTGCAGGCAGACTTCGGCACACTCCCTCCCGCTTCCTGGCAGGGTGAACACAGTGAGGAAGGAACCCCAGGGGTCGGCAGCCGCTGCGATCTGAAGCTGGATCCCCTCCACGGTCCCAGGGTAGGGCTTATTCTTCAGAGTCTCCCTGTTCCAAGTCAGCCTCTCCTCAGACCTCAAAGGCTCCTGGAAGCCTAGAGTCTGCCCACGCCCCACAAGGCATCCTCAAACTCTGCAGCCACAAGGTGCCAGGGGGCTCCCCCACCTCACAACGCCGCCTTTCCTTTTATGGCCCATCTACACGCAAAGGAAACTGAGGCAGCCCCTCCAAGCCCCGCATCTGGGCGTCCAAGCTCTTGGGGGATGGACCCTCGGCGCCTACTACCTCCCCAGCCCGGAGCGCCCTAGAGAGACTACTCACCGCCGTCAGGTGCTGGGATTCCTTGGCCCTCGTTAGTGCCCCCGGCTGGCTGTGGCCTAAGTCTCCAGCGGCTTGGGCGTCCTGCCCCGCCCCCGAGCTCTGCCCGCCCACCCCGCTCTGCCGGGAAGACCACACCCTCTCCTGTCCCAGCGCAGCCAGGCTACCCCCGCCTCTCCTGCAGGCAAGAACTCACCAGGGATCAGGTGGGAGAGCCGGCAAGAGAGAGGCTGGGGCTGCCTGTGACGCTGGCCTAGCTCTGTGCCCGGGTCAAGTGTGTCCCTCTTTCTGGGGCTCATTTCAACTAGGAGGACACTGGAAAGTCCTGGAAATGAGAAGCTAGGGCAGCTGTTGGTGCCCCTGTGAACCCACTCACCCTTGGAGGACTCAGTAAATCCATGGCCATCTAAAGCCTTCAGAATAGTGTGAAGTTCTCAGAGAGGGCTGTCCAGAGGGTGAGGTCTCCCATGTCAGGTAAGAGGGGACAGGGCATTTAAAGTTCTTCCGTTTTCATTCTTCTGTTAAATCTCTCTGTTTAAGTTGAGGAGAGGTCCCAGTTTCTTACTGTCAGGGCTCGGACACCTCTCCTACACCACCTAGTCTACTTGGCTCTGCAACTGTACCTAACTAGAATTCAGTAGCATTGTTTTGGTTCCATCTGATTTATTTTTATTCTATGATTTCCTATTCTTCCAAGCAAGTGATTTCCTATTCGAGATATTAATATAAGTGGTTTCTTTTTCAGAGCTGGCCTCTCATGATGTTCCCCAGGCTCCCCTTGAACTCATAATTCTCATGTCTCAAGCTCCCAAGTAACGAGGATCACAGATGTGCACCACTGCACCCTGATCTAAATGTTCTTTTTAAACACTTGGATTTGGTCCTACCAAAATACTGATGATGTACTCCATAGAGTGCATAGAGGTCATAAAATTTTTATAGAGTCACTAAAGACCCCAAATAGCCAATGCAATTGGAGGGGAAAAAAAAAAAACAGACACATAGACCAATGGAACAGAACAGAGCACTCAGACACAATTCCACATATATACAGCCAGCTGGTTTTCAACAAAGTGCCCAAAACATCCCTTCCAAAATCCTTTCCATAAAACTAAAACTATGAAGTTACTACTGGGTTGTCGGGAAAGTCATGACATTGTTTTTCTATGTTTTTCTAGATAAAAACACTGTCATGACTTTTCCGACAACCTTATAGATGAAAATATAGGGGAATCCTCATTTGTATGGGTAAATAGTTCATGGTTCAAACCTCAAAAACACAGGAGACAAAAAACAGAAAGAGGTCAATGGGATTACATCAAATAGAAAGGTTCTACATAGCAAAGGAAACGAAATAAAGACGCAACCCACAGAATGAGAAAAATATATGCATATCATCCATCTGACAAGGGATTAGTAACTAGGATATAAAAGAACTCAAACAACTTAGCAGCAAAATGAATAAATAACCCAAACTTTTTAAATGGGCAAATGACCTGAATAAACAGTTCTCAAAAGAAGACATATAAATGGTCAACAAAAATATGAAAAAATGTTCAACATCACTAATCATTGTAATCATAAATACAAATCAAAGCCACAATGAGAGCTGGCTCTGCGGTGCAGCTATAATGCACTGTTCAAGAGAAGAGGATTCCAGGGACCAGCAGTTAGCGTAACGGCTATGTCGCTGGACTCCCATGTAGTCAACCGCGGTTCGCGTCCCAGACCCGGTGGCTTAAAACTCACGCCGGGAGCATGTGCGTGCATGCCCAAGATCCCGAGAGGAGAATGGAGGAGAAGGGATTGCGGCATGGCCATCCCCCCTGGGGGGTGATTTCTCACTTTCTGTCTCTCTGTCTGTCTGGCGAGCACACGCACCTATGGCAAAAACCTCTCCAAAAAAAAAAAAAGAGAAGAGGATTCCACATGGCAAACACTGTTCACATATACACCTCCCCGTCAACCTAAAACATACCAGAAATACATTTAAGTGCCCAAGTTCTAACTGGCTGGCGCACTGGAAGAAGAGGATGGCAGCATGACCAGACCCTGTGGAGGGTACTCCTTGTCCTCTCTCATGCACATGTATGTGCTCTATTATGAATAAAGGGGGGAAAACACAATGAGGTATCATCTCATCCTAGTTAGAATAGCTCTCATCATAAAGACAAAAAATAGGAGCCGGGGGTGGCACAGCAGTGAAATGTGATGCTCTGTGGGGCTGGCTCGTGTGGGAAGGCTCCTGATTTGCACCCAGAGGCCTCTCTGAGTACACTAGGTAGGTGCATGCCTATGATCCAGGGCTGGCTGGGGCAGGGGCAGATGGTAGATCGTGGCATTGGGACCTAGCGGAAATACTGTCTGTCTCTCTTTCTCTTTCATGGAGGAAAGAAAGAAAGAAACTTGAAAGACAAAAACTAACAAATGCTGATGAGGATGTGGAAAAAGGGGCATTCATTTACATGGCTGGTGAGAAGGTAAATTAGAAAACAGAGGAACCGGGACCAGCACTTAGCGTGATGGCTATGTCACTGAACTCCCATGTAGCCAACCACCGTTCGAGTCCTAGACCTGGTGGCTTAAACTCACACCAGGCGCGTGTGCGTGCATGCCCAAGATCCCAAGAGGAGAATGGAGGACTAGGGATTGCAGCGTGGCCATTCCCCCTGGGCGGTTGATTTCTCGCTTTCTATCTCTCTGTCTCTCTCGCACGCGCCCTATAGCAAAAACCTCTCAAAAAAAAAAAAAAAAGAAAAGAAAAGAAAGAAAGAAAAGAAAACAGAGGGACCAGCAGGTGGCATGGTGGTTAAGGTATTGGACACTCCCCCATAGCCAAGTGCAAGTCCCAGACCTGGTAACTTGCTTTCTCACTTTCTCTCTCTCTCTCTCTCTCTCTCCCCCCTCCCTATCACTGTGTGTGTTTCGCTCTCTGGTCAAATTAAAATAAATGAATGAATAAGTAAAATTTAAGAAGATAACAATATGGAAGGCCCTCAAAAGCCTAAAAGTAGAACTGTCATAAGATCCAGCAATCCAACTTCTAGGTACATATGCAAAGGAAAGGAAATCAGCATGTTGTAGAGATACCTGCACCTAACATTTATTGCAGCACTCCTCATAATAACCAGGATATAGAAGTAACCTAAGTGTCCCTAAACAAGCAAATGGATAAAGAAGATGTTGTGTGAGGGACCGGTAGATGGCATAATGGTTACATCACTAGACTCCCCAGTAGTCAACTGCAGTTCAAGTCCCAGACTCAGCAGCTTAAAACTCACACCGTGTGTGTGTGTGTGTGTGTGTGTGCGCGCGCGCGCGCACCCAAAATCCCAAGAGAACGAAGGAGAATGGATTGCGGCATGGTCATTCCCCTTGGGCGAGTGATTTCTTGCTTTCTGTCTCTCTAGAGAGTACACATGCCCTATAGCAAAAAATCTCTCTAAAAAAAGAAAATGTTGTGTATATATACAACGAAATATTATGCAGCCATTTAAAAGGAAGTCCTGTCATATGAGGTTAAATGGACTATCTTGAGGGACATTGTGTTAAATAAGGTAAGCCAGGTACAGAAAGAAAAATACCACATATTCTCCCTCATATGTGGAAACGGAAAAATGTCACCTCACAAAAGTAGAGAAATGAAGAATGGCCCCTAGAGGCTGGGAAAGATGTGGGGAAGGAAACACAGATAAGCTCACTAACGGAAACTAAAGTACAGCTAGATAAGAGGAATCATTTTTATTGTTATAAAATACTTTGGGGAGAATATAGTTAACAACTTATAATATATCTTTTTTGCTATAGGATACATGGGCTTGAGAGGAACAGAGAGAGACAAAAAGAGGGAAAGTGAAAAATCATCCCCCAGGAGGGATGGTCACACCACAAACCCTTTTCCTCCATTATCCTCTCAGGATTTGGGGCACACATGCACATGTGCCCAGCATAAGTTTTAAGTGGCTGGGACTCGAACCACGAGCAACTACGTGGGAATCTAGCAACGTAGCCATTATACCATCTGTTGGTCCCACGTATTATATTCTTAGCCTGAAAAAATCACATCGTACCTACACAAATACGTATAATTATTATATGTTAACTGAAAAATAAAAATGAAAACATTTTAGAAACCAAAATTAAAGAATAATTACTATCGGACCACCCTGTCTCTGGCAAGGGCATGTAGCCTACAGCAAAAATGAAAAGGGAGAGGAAGTGAGAGTGTGTATCAGGCATAAAACTCTCTGACAGTGGGCAAGTTATTCAACACCTCAAAAATTTTCATTAATAAAGATTATTTTAAAAATAGAATAATTACTATCTAACAAATATGCTTATAATGGAAAAGATATATTAAAAACAAGTATTCATTTTTTAAAAAGAATCATTTTAACTTTATTTATTTATTTTTATTTAATTTGACCAGAAGGGGACAGAGAGAGAGGAGGAAAATGAGAAAGCAAGCTGCCAGGTCCGGGATTTGAACCATGGACAGCCACGTGGGAGTCCAGCACCTTTACCCACCATACTACCTGCCAACCTCAAAAATAAGTATTCATTTTAAGTCCACCAATTTTTTTTCTTAGTAAATCTAATATAGGTGGATAATTTATGGCTTTAGCATCCATTGATTAATTTGTTCTTTTTTCCATGATTTGAAAATTCAACCCTATCATATAATAAATTCCAATATTTTTGTGACTCTTACATGGGCTTTATATTCTCTTTCATTGATCTATGAGTATATTAAATAATAATTCTTTGATTATTCATTTTATAGTATGTTTCGATCTCTCTCCTAAGTCATACAAATCTTGTTATTTTTAAAGGCTATCCGTTTTTATATGTGATTGTTACAAAAACAAGTACCTCAAACTTATGGAAAAAAAATCCACTGTTCATTTTGACTGCTTTCAGACTGAATTTATAGATTGATTTGAGGAGAATTTTCATCTCCATCATATTTTGCCTTGCCATTCATTAACACAAGACAGATTCTGTTTACCTAGTGCTTCCATAATGTCCTTTATAACATCTTAATAACTTTCAAAAAGCAAAACTGAACAAAACAAAAACACGTGCATTTGAGATTTTCTAAACTGTGAAGTCAACTGAAAAAAAATAACGAAAATAACTGACATTTACATAGTGCTTACTATGTGCCCAGATTTACATACATTAACTAAATTAATCTCATCTATAAGATATTGACTATTACTCTCCCTAGTTTATAGGTAAAGAAACTGAGGCACGGGAAGGTTAATTATCCTGCCCAAGTAGTGACAGCAAGGCCGGAATTTATCCCAAGCCTCTTCAGTGTAGAAGCAGTGTAGAGTAATGGTTTAAATCAATGCTTCCAGAAAAATACCTGTGCAGGTGATTGGGAAGTGTGGCATTGGAAGGTCCAAATTTATGTCAGGGTAATCATTAGAATGGTATACAGATCTGTCTGCAAGGATGTTCACTCCCTTCTCATCCATGACAGTAAAAAGCTAAAAATCTCCCAAATGCCCAATAATAGAGCTTACTTAAGGAAACTGATATCTTGGGACCAGCAGATGGCATAATGGGTATGTTGTTGGACTCCCATGTAGTTCACTGCAGTTCGAGTCCCAGACCTGGCAGCTTGAAACACACCAGGCACATATGTGTGTGTGCTCAAAATCCAGAGGGGAGAATGGAGAAGGGACTGTGGCATGGCCATTCCCCTAGAGGGGTGATTTCTTGCTTTCTATCTCTCTGTCTCTCCAGCAAGCACACACCACATCCTATAGCAAAAGAAAAAAAAAAGAAAAAAAAAAGAAAAGAAAAGAAAGAAAAAAAGAAAAAGAAAGCAAAGAGAAAACTGACATCTGAACCCAATACCTCACATTCCCCACATTCAACATAGGAGCAGATTTTTCATCTTGACCTAACTATCTTCAGAATCCAACCATTTCTTACCATTTCCACCATTACTACCTGAGTTTAAATCACCATTGTCTCTCATCTGGATTGTGGTAAGAGACCCTACTCAATTAGATCAAAGACCTAAGTGTTAGAGCTGAAATATAGAATTCTTAAAGGAAAACAGAGGTGTAAATATTTGTGCCTTGGATGAAGCAATGATCTCTCAGATTTGACATCTAAAGCACAAAAGAAAAAATAGATAAATTGAGCTTTTATCAAAATTACAAACTTTTGTTCCTCAAAAAACACTATCAAAATTGTGAAGAGAAAAAAAACAGAATAGGAGTGGTTTTTTGCCAGTGGGTGCATACATTTTCCAGAGATGGAGAGAGGGGAAGAAGAAGAAAGCACCACCAATAGGTGTGGGCATGCTGCAATCCCTTCTCCATTTTTCTATTGTATCAGGATTTGGGGTAAGCAAACATATGGGCTTGGCATGTTTTTCAAACTGCTGGGACTAGGATTCAATCCATAGTTGGCCACCTGTGATCCAGCTCCCTTAACCTCTAGGCCATAGGGCCAGCCCATGGGAGAAAATATTTGTAAATCATATCCTGGGTATACCAAAAGGACTAGGATAATTTCTGAAACGAGCCAAGGATTTGACTAGACATCATCCCATACACAAACAGCCGACGCACATGAAAAGATACTCAGTACTATTAATCATTAGAAAAATGCAAATCAAAACCACAATACCACATTTCATCCACTAGAGTGACAATACTCAACAGGACAGAGCATAAGAAGTGCTGAAAAGAATTTGAAGAAACAGGAAGCCTCATTCACTGGTGGTAGGAATATATAATGGTGAAGCCAGTGTGGAACATAGTTGAGCGGTTCTTCCAAATGGTAAACATCAAGTGACCATATGATCCAGCAATTCCCCTTCTAGCTATTTACTCAAGATAATTTAAAACATATATGTACAGAAAAACTTGTCCACGAAGGTTCTGAGCAGTAATACCCAAAAAGTAGAAACAACTGAAATGTCCATTACTAGTGAATGGATGAACAAAATGTGACACATCCATTCCAATGGAAAATTATTCAGCCACAAAAAGGAAGAAAATACTTATAAATGCTACAACATAGATGAACCTTGCAAACATTATGCTAAGTGAAAGAAGCACAAGATGCTACATACTGTATGAGTCTTTTTGTGAAATGCCAGAAGAGACAAATGCATAGAGACAGAAAGTAGATTTGTGGTTGCTAGGGAATGCGAAGTAGGAGGAATAGGGTAGGACTGCCAATGCGTACTGAGTTGTTTTTGTTTTATTTTTTTTCTTTTACCATGGGGAAAATATTTTGGAATTAGATGATGGATGATTGCACATCTTGGGAATATACAAAAAAAAAAAAAAACACTGAATTGTACACCTTGAAAGAATGAGTTTTATGGTGTGCAAATTATACCTCCAAAAACATTAGCTTGCAAAAATGTTTTGTGTAGTACACTTCTATAATAAAAATCTATAAATATATACATTGAAATGTCTAAAAGACTCTCTTGCAAAATTTATGACTGGATTATAAGTAGAAAAGCTCTGTTTTTCCAACCTGTATTTTCTTTTTCTTTCCTTCTTTTTTTTTTTTTTTTTTTTTGTGAGTGTTGGGTGCATGCGCTCGCCAGACAGAAAGAGACAGAGAGACAGAAAGCGAGAAATCACCCCCCGGGGAGAATGCCACTCCACAATTGCTTCTCCTCCATTCTCCTCTTGGGATCTTGGGCACACATGCACACACGCCTGGCATGAGTTTAAGTCACCAGTTCTGGGACTCGAACCGTGGTCAACTACGTGGGAGTCCAGCAACATAGCCATTATGCTAACTGCTGATACCCAAACCTGTATTTTCTAATAAGCATTATTAACTTGTATAATAATAAATGTATAAAACTTGTCAGTGGGTGAAGGGACATCTATTTAAAACTCCCTTTATGCTGGTCCCTATGTCAGGAATAGGCAATTAAAATGCCCTAGAAACATTTCGGTCCTCGAGTGCTCTGACCCAGGCATCACCCAGGTAGTTGTCAGAGGGCACAGAGGGACCGTCTCCAAAGTCTCTACATTGCATCCCTTCATCTACCTCTTGCCCAGACCAACTCCGAGCTCATCAACAAATTGAGCAGGTTTTGCTTAAGAACAGTGCTATGGAGACCAGGCCGTAGCATAATGGTTATGTTACTGGACTCCCATATGGTCAACTGCGGTTTTAGTCCCAGACCCAGCAAATTAAAACTCACACCAGGCGCCTGTGCATGCGTGCTTAAGATCCCCAAGAGGAGAATGGAGGAGAAGGGATTGCAGTGTGGCCATCCCCTCAGGGGGTGGTTTCTCGCTTTCTGTCTCTCTGTCTCTCTCTCCAGTCAGCACACATGCCCTATAGCAAAAATCTCTCATTAAAAAAAAAAAAAAAAACA
>NW_006159927.1:2612934-2619437 GCF_000334495.1 Tupaia belangeri chinensis | reverse complement strand
TGGACTCCTATTCTGCTGACCACAGGTCGAGTCCCGGATCTAGTGGCTTAAACTCACACCAGGCGCTATGTGCGTGTGTGCCCAAGATCCCTAGAGGAGAATGGAGGAGAAGAGATTGTGGTATAGCCATCCATCCCCCTGGCGGGGAGGAGGGGTGATTTCTTGCTTTCTGTGTCTCTGTCTCTCTCTGTCTTTCTGGGGAGCGCATACACCCTATAGCAAAAACCTCTAAAACACAAAAACAAAACAAAACAAAATAAAACAAATAAAAATAAAAATAAAAATAAAAAAAATGGTCTGTGTCCCTCAAAATCTGTATGTTAAAATTCTAAGCCCAGGCCTGGGTCTACCTTCTCTACCTTCTTCTAGAGAAACCCTCTGGATTATGTCATTTAAAATTCTTCCTGGTGGGCCAACAGATGGCATGGTGGTTAAGACAGTTAGATCCCATGTGGCTGACTATGTGGTTCAAGTCCTGGACCTAGCAGCTTGAAAAACCTGCCAGGCATGTGTACCTGTATGCCCCAAAATCCCAAATGCAAGAGGAGACTGTGGTGTGGCCATTCCCCCAGGGAGTGGTTTCTTACTTTCCATCTCTGTCTGGCTCTCTCTGGTAAGCACACACACCCTATATCAAAAAGAAAAACAAATAAACAAAAATCTCCCAGGTGGGAAGGCTGGTAGAAGAACAGGTTTACCTGTTACCTATGCCATAGAACTGCCCCACAGGAGCTAGGATTTTGTCCAGTGGGCCTAGGATGCCAGAATGGAAGGGGCTCTGTGAGGCTGAGGTCACCTCAGCCTCACACTGAGCAACAGTCTCCAGACTAGCCCCTGCTCCAAACAGCCCCCTACTCACAAATGTCCAAGCCCTTCCACACCCAGCCCAGTTGAATGAGTGCATGAGTGGCTTTCCCACCATGCTGCCTTCCAGCCCCAGCTCACCAGCTCTCACTCAGTATTCCCACTTCTGAGCTTCCGCTCACTCTGTGCACCAGGGAAAAGCAACAGTGGAAATAGCAGGGACTTGAGCCTCAAGCAAACGAGGATTGGAATCTCAGCTGAGCCACTAAACAACTGGATGCTCTTGGCCTCAGTCTCCCTCACAGTTAAGGGAGGATGACAATTCACTTATATCCTGTCACGAGGAATACACATAGTATGACTTGGCTCATAGTAAACACTAAGAACTCGGTAAAATGAATGTTACCATCTATGGTGATACTCATGAATACTCACTCTGTGCAAGGCGCTGCACACACATGCATCATATGATTCCTGCACACCATGAGAGAGTAAGTTCTATTCTCTGTCACCACCCTCAAAATGAAAAAACTGAGGTTCCAAGAGGTTGATGATTTCCTTTTTCCTAAGGTGATCCAGCTATAGAGTACCGGAGCTGTGAGTCAAGCCCATGTCCTCTGCCCACTTTTGCTGGGATCTTAGCAATCCCTCAATGCCCATCTCCCCCAAGAAGGCTTCCCAGATTCCCGCTGGGAAGGAAATGTCTACCTACATGAAGGAGTTCAAAAAACTCATGGAAAAATGGAATGAAAGTACATATTTATTTTGGTTCATAAAAATGTAAAAATCAGAGCTGGCCCTGTAGCACAATAGTTAAGTGCTGCATAGAGGATGCTGGATCCCAAATGGCCAACCAGGGTTCTAGTCCCAGCCCCAGCTGCTAGAAAGATATGCCAAGTATGTACATACATGCCCAAGATCTTGACAGCATAGAAAATTGGATGACAAGGGATTGCTACATAACTAGGCCCTGCTGGAGGATGCTTTTTCTTTCTCATTATACACACATTCTAGCATTTTTTTAAAAAAATGGAAATCTATGCACAATTTTTTCATAATATGCTTTTTCCATGAATTTTTGGAAGATGTATTCTTGTTTGACATCAGCCTAGATGGCCTTCTGTTTCAGTTCTTGTTCCTTGTGTCCATCCTGTCTTCCCTTAAAAGCTCAGCGCATCCCTTCATGGTTGCTGGACCTCAGCTTCTGGCCCTATGACTGTTGGTTGAGTGACTTACTGAAAGAAGGACAAAGCATGAGGGAAGGATACAATAATGCAGCTGCTTTCTCCTGAGCTGCCTCAAATCTGAGGAACCCAGTGTGTTTGGGTCTCTTGGTCAACCTCTGTTCTCACTCCATACTACTTCAACTCCTACACTGTATCACTTCCTTCACCTCCCATCCAGCCCAACTCCATGATCATCAACATATTGAGCAGGTTTTCCTTAATAACAGTGCTATGGTCTGTGTCCCCAAAAATTCGTATGTTCAAATCTAACAGAAGTGCAGAGGCAGGGCTTTGGGAGGTGATTCGGTCTTGAAAATAGAGCCCTAATGAATGGGCTTAGCAGTCTTATTTAAAAAAATAATAAATCAAATTTAAAAACTCAGAGAAATCCCTCATACTCTCCACAATATGAGGTTACAGCACAAATATGGAGCCTAGGAAGTGGGCCCTCAGAAGGCACCATACCTGCTGGGGCCCTAATCTTAGAATTTCTCAGCCTCCAGAACTACACTAAATACATGGCCATTGTTTATAAGCCACTCAGTCTTTGGTATTTTACTGTGGTAACCCATGCAGCCTAAGACCATCAGATACCCCACAAGCATAACCCAGCTTCCCCTGCTGAATGGACAGACCTCCACAGACTCCTTGGTATGTCTTCTCTCCCTTCTTGCCCTCTCTTGTCTTTAGAATCATCATTATTTTCTCAAATCCTTTTGTTCTAGTCCCCAACTCACAAATCATACTTCAACAAAATAAAATGTTCCATCAGCTAAACCCACTATCTTTGAAAAACAGTTCCTTAATCCCCCATCATTCATTAACTCCCAGCCAGACCATAGTATGTTTCTTTTCTTTTAAAAAAAATATTTTATTTAACTTTATTTATTTATTTACTTATTTTCATTTGACCATAGTGAGTCAAAGTGAGAGAGAAAGTGAGGAAGCAAGCCATCAGGTCCAGGACTTGAACCATGGTTGGCCATGTGGGAGTCTACCACCCTTAACCACCACGCCACCTGCCGGCCCCAGTATACTTATTTTCAAATGAGAGAAAAGCACCTCCTTCCTCTGCATGGACACAGGGGCAGGCCTTGAACATCAGGGTGAGGGCTGGATTCCAGGCACATTCTTGCCCTTTTCAGGTGCTCCATACAGAGCCCAAACCTAACAAGCACCAGAGCCCTAAACCCCTTTTCAGACTGCTCATGAAAGTCTTTGCCCAAGTATTCTAGAAATGGGGGAGGTGTGTTCTAATAAGAACACTTAGATTTTCTCCTCATCTTCACTACAAATCCTTCCACAGATCAGAAGTTCTGACAGACTAGATATTAAGCAAAGACCAAAGGTCTACAGCAATGATGACAGAGGCTCTCCCTGCCTTCCGTGGAGAATAGGACTTGGACCCCAGTCCTGTTCCATTATGTCTCAGTACAACTGCTTTGGTGCCCCATATCACACTCCGCCTGCAGCTCTGATTTTTAAATCTTGCAGCATTAAGAACTTTTAGACTTTTTAAAAGGCTTCTGCATGCATACACAGCTGTGGAAAACCAAGATGGACATGACCAGATTTTGTGTGATCTCACCACTAGGTTTGTGTTGCCAGACCTGGGCAGCCACACCTGTGCCTGATCCATATGGGTTGACTTTTTCAAACATGTTTTAATGTCATAGTTTCAAGTGTGGTGGCCATCTGGAATGGTGATTAAGTGGTCATTTCAAATCCTCAACTATCTGCTCAATATAGAATGTTTTGGAGTTAAGAGGCCTTCATTTAATCTCATGTTGCAATTAGGAAACTCAAAGATTCAGAGAAGGGCAATGGCATGTCAGAAGGTCTGAGCTGGATGCACAGCCCAGGGGTGATCACGTTTCCGTACCCGCCACCCACAACTCATGCATTCATTCACACGATGACTTACCGAGCACCTGCAGTGTGGCATGCGCTGTGTGGCTAGGTGCTGGGAACATGAATGCTGACAAAGTCCCTGTCATGATGGCACTTGATGAGACAGGCAATGAACAAGCAAACCCAAAAGCGAAGCTACCATCGATCTTGACAGAGGGGTCAGGAGAAGGCCGCACAGAGGAGAGACAACGAAACTGCAACCCAAGAATGAGGAAGAGGTGGTCATGGAAAGAACCTAAGAGAAAGGCATTTCCGGCTGAAGGAACCGTAAGATTGAGCAAGAGAATGGCCAGCATGCCTGGTATGTGGTAAGTGATTCTGGGGATGGAACAGAGGAGATCAGGCGGAGAGACGGAAGCTGATCATGGAGGCCTCAGTAGAGAGTTTGGATTTACTCTGACATGGTAGAAAGTCAACAAAGGGTCCAAGTAGGAGAGAGAGAGTCTCTGATTTGTAATTCCAGAAGCAGTTCCCAGACTCTGAGGTGCCAACATTTCCCTTCCTGACTCCCCACAACCCCTAGCTCCCCTCCTCACTCTCTGTTTAGGTACTGTAATGGGGGATGCCCACTCCTATACCCCTCAGAGACAGTAGGATCTTGCCAGCCTATTTGGACTGAATAACCTCCATCAAAAACAAAAAAAATCAGATGTCAAAATTTAACATCAATGTGGAGCCTTTGGAGTGATTAGGTTATGAGGGTGGAGCCCTCACGAATAGGATTAGCATCCTTATAAAGAGACCCCCAAGAGCTCTCAGCCCTCTCTGGGCCATGTGAAGATACAACAAGAAGCCATCTGCAAACTGGAAAACAGGCCTTCATCAGACTCAGCCAGAGCCTTGATCTTCACCTCCAAAACTATGAGAAATAAGTGTCTGTTGTTTCAGCCACGTAGCCCCATGGGGTTCTGCTGGAGCAGCTCAGACAAAGACAGTGCCTTCGCTTGTTCTCTGTGGTACAGAGCTCTGTGCTACAGGGAAACCCAGCACTGGCAGGTGACCAAATGTAGCCTTCTGGTCCCTGGTCCAGCTGGGTCCTTTTACGCAGGCCAGACACCTCTCTGCATCAGGGAGTTTCCATAGAACGTCTTCTCCCTCCAGAAGAGGAAGCAGCCGCTCCCACGCACTCCTCCCCTGTGGTTGCTGCCTGCTGGCGAGAGGCTCAGAGGCTGTAGAAAAGGTCTCAGAGTCTGCCCTGATGTCTCACGGATTCCAAGCTGGGCAGAGAATAGGCAAGAAAACCAGAAAGTGGACGCAGCCCAGGGCAAAGAGGGGAGAGGGTATTCTAGCTTTACTCTGCATGAACCCTCTTCCACTCCATCAGGCCCTCTGCCTCACAGTGCTGAAGCGAGATGAATGATATGAGGCTTCACACTCCAGGGGCTCCCTGGCTAGCAGGCCAAAGGCACAGCCTCATGGTAGTTCCCTTGAGCTTAGGTATGTGGATACTCTCTTTACAATAACGACGGCATGGTAAGGTTGGATGGCCATCTGTAGGCAAGGCCAATAGGGAAACCAATAGATTTATAGAGCCCCAAATGAGAAAGACAAACTATAAAGGATTTTGAATAACAAGAATTCTCAGCATGTGAGCAGCACAGGACAACATTGTTCTAAGAACTTTGCACATCCTAACTCACCTTAAGCCTCACAATGGCCTATGAAATCACTACAGAAGCAAATAAAGGAGAAACTCCCATGCCCTCCAAGTGTGATGCTGGCTGTGAAAGAAAAGATTGGTATGGTTGAACAGGATAGAGGGAAAGGCCTTCAAAAAGTTCATGGAAATGCATGTTATGAAAAAAACTATGCATGAATTTCAAAAAAATGTTTGCAACAAAATAAATGCTGACTTTAATTTCATTTTTCCATGAACTTTTACAAGTTGGCAACTCCTATTCCTCACAAGACCCCATTAAGAGAGTACCAATGTAAACCATGAAATGACATTGAGAAGCACATATACCCAGATGAATACATAAAGAGCACCTATAAACCATTCAAAATAATTCAATCCAAAATGAGCCATGGACTTGAACCAACACCTTGCCAAATAAGAACAGGAAAAGACGCTCAACATCATTAGTCATTAGGGAAATGCAACTTAAAAGTAGGATGACATGTCATTGCATACCCTTTTGAATGGCTACAATAAAAAATACTAACAATATCAAGTGTAGATGGGGAATGTGAAGCACCTGGAACTCTCCTTCATTGCTGGTGGGAGTGCAAGGGCCCAGCTGCTCTGGAAAATGGTTTGGCATGATCTGGTAGTTGAAGCTCTTCATATCCAAAGACTCAGCAATTTTACCTTAGATAAACACATGGACTTGGATAAATGTGTAAGAACATAACCAGCAGTGGGGTCAGCAGGTGGCATGGTGGTTGAGGGCACTAGACTAGCACATGGCCGACCACAGTTTGAGTCCCAGACCTGGTAGCTTGCTTTCTTTCTCTCTCTCTCTCTCTCTCTCTCTCTCTCTGTCCCTCTCTTGTCAAATTAAAATAAATAAATAAAGTTAAATAAAATAATTCTTAAAAAAAAAAAAAAAGAACATAACC
>NW_006159927.1:2587298-2612126 GCF_000334495.1 Tupaia belangeri chinensis | reverse complement strand
GGATACTAGGCTCCCACATGGCCAACTAACTGTGTGATTCCAGTCCCAGACCTGGCGCCTTGTTTTCTCTCTCTCTCTCTCTCTTGCTTGCTCGCTCTCACTCTATCCTTTTCTGGTCAAATTAAAAAAAAAAAAAGTTAAATAAAAAAATTCTTAAAAAAAAAAAAAAAGAACATAACCAGCAGCCTTGATCATCATGGGTATCCTGGAAAAAATACTCAAATGTCTATTCAGAGATCAACAAAAGGACAGTCATATATTCAAATAAGGTACCAATATAACAATAGAAATAAAAGAACTTCAGCTTCTCACACACACAAATATGTAAATCTGGGAAGACGGACAGTGGTGAAGAGGTAGCAGCACATTCTTTGAGGCTGACCCACATGGAAAGAAAGGTTCTAGGTTCGTGTCCACAGACCTTCCTCAACACACAAAGCACAGATGTGCCTATGATCCAAACTGGCTGAGGCTGGGGTGGGTTGTGACAATAAGGCCTTGTTGGGACACACTCTCTCTCTCTCTCTCTCAGAAAAAGAAAAAAAAACTTTTTAAAAATGTAACTCTTATACATATAATTTTTTTTTCTCTTTTTTTGGGGGGTGGGGGAGGGGAGAGGTTTTCACTATAGGGCGCGTGCGCTCACCAGACAGACAGAGACATAGAGACAGAAAGCAAGAAATCACCCCCCAGGGGGGATGGTCACGCCGCAATCCCTTCTCCTCCATTCTCCTCTCGGGATCTTGGGCACGCACGCACACGCACCCGGCGTGAGTTTTAAGCCACTGGGTCCGGGACACGAACCGTGGTCAACTACATGGGAGTCCAGCGACATAGCCATTACGCTAACTGCCGGTTCCCTATAAATAAATGTTGAACACAAGATTCAAGATGCCAGAAAATAGAAACTGTGTGACTGGCTCAATGTATATAAAATTCAAAACCAAGTGAAATGAACATTTTGGGGGATCTAGTCCTAGGTGGAATTAATCTTTCGTTTTTTGCCAGAAGGCGCATGTGCTTGCTAGAGAGAGACAGAGACAGAGAGAGAGGGAGAAAGCACGTTTCACTAAAGCGAGCTCATTCCACAATCCCTTCTCTATTTCTCCATCCTGTGGGGATTTGGGACACACACACACACATGCTCAAGGTGTTTTTCAAGCTTCCAGGACTGGGATGTGAGCCATGCTTGGCCAAGTGAAATCTGGCTTCTTTAACCACCAGGTCCCATGGGAGGAAGTTCATAAAGAATAGCTTAAAAGTAGCTCCCATCAGAATCAGGACCATGATGACCTTTAATGGGAAGAGGGAGGCCCATGGCTGGGAAGAGATACATAGACTCCTGGGGGGGCTGATAAGGCTCTTCCTTTGGTCCTGTCTCAGCATCTTGCCATCAAAGCTAGAAAGACCAATGACCGCACACCACATCACAGCCCGGGGGTTCATATCCCTGGTACTTTCTGTCGGCAATGCTAGATGCAGCTTTGTCCAGAGAAAAGGCAGCATCCACGAGTCCACGCCCCTCCCTTCCACATCAGGCACTGGCTCTGCGTCCCACCAGCAATGTGCTCCAAGCCTCAGTTTACCCACCTGGTACCATGACCATCCCCATCACACGTTGATCATAATGTATTAGCATAATGCACGTTAAAGGGCTTTGGGAGCTACTGTCAATGCTAAAGGTGGTCCAGGACTCTAAAGGACAGCCAGAGTGCTGCAAGGTGAGAGTAAGTGAGGCCAAGCCAGATGCTCAGGGTCGGCCCTGCCCCGCCCCACCCTCCCCTGGCCTGCTGGACTGTGGAGGGAGAGACACAGGTTCAGCCAGTGCTGTTCGATAGGCTTTCTTTCCCCAGCCAATGGGCTGGGGCCATCAAAAGCAAGTCGCGCAGCCTATTTCCTGTTTTCAAACAGGGAACTTAGCAAAACGGCAGCCGCTCTGCCGCTTGCTGGAGCTTGGAACACAGAGCTGTAGGGGGCCATGTGACACCATTCTGGACCCCTGGACACGCACAGGACTGGGAGGCCTCAGGTCAGTGTCTGATCCCATGCTCAATTGACTTTTGCCTGCTGTGCCCTGAGCCCCTCCTCCTGTGATCCTTCCTGGGTACCTGTGGGGGGCAGGGTGGGACCCAGAGAGGTGGGTGGCAGCCTCTGTGTGGGGCTCTCCTTAGCATACGGGGACAGAGCAGGGATTGGCTCTTGGACACTCCCCACCCCCATTGGTTCCTTGCGACATGCTAACCATTTGGACACCCCATTTGGGGCCTGGGGAATAAGTCCCCACACCTGTGCTTCTCAAACGTGGTGCCAGAGGACCCCTACATCAGTGCAGTCCTGGGGTCATGTGCAAAATGCAGCATCCCGCTCTGTTGCATGAAACTCTGGTGTTGAGAGCCAGGAAATCTGCTTTGGAACAAGCTCCCCGCATACCCCTCACCCCAACCCACCCCACCTGGCCCAAAGATTCTGAAGGACATCACATGTAGGTGCTCCTGCCCTAGGCAAGATTTCTTTTCTTTAATTCTAAAAAAAATATTTGCTGGGGCCAGCAGGTAGCATAATGGTTAAGGCCCTGGACTCCCATATATGACTAACTGTGGTTCTAGTCTTGGATCCAGCAGCTTGAAATTCATGCTGGGCACATGTGTGTGCATGCCCAAAATCTGCAGAGGAGAATGGAGGAGAAGGAATTGTGGTTGGGCATCCCCCTGGGGGAGAGTGATTTCTCACTCGCTGTCTCTCCATCTCTCTGTCTCTTTGGTGAGCACACTTGCCCTACAACAAAAATCTCTCCCAAAATAATCATTTCCTATTTATTTCTTCAGTGAGTGAGACAGGCAGACACCCCCAAGAGGGTCTTCACTCCAAGATCCACCTCCAGTCTCAGCCAGCCTGGATCACGGGCACATACACAAGCACTCATGTGTATAGGGGGTTCCTGGGAGGCGAACCCAGGATCTTTTCCATGTGGGTCCAGTTGTACTAACACTGAACCACCACCTGGGCCCCTTAGCAAGACTTCTTTTTTCTTTCATTTCTTTCTTTATTTATTTATTCCATGAGACAGACAGACAGACAGACAGAGGCAGAGAGAGCAACACCCCGTAAGCTCTCTAGGCCATGACCCACCTAAGTCTCAGCCAGCCAGGATCACAGGCACACACGTGTGTGCCAGACATGCACGTGTGTGCCTGACATGCTCAGGGAAGTCCCAGGATGAGAACCCAGGACCTCTCCCATGTGAGTCCAGTGTGGTATCCGTGTGCACCACCACCTGGCACCTTGGCAAGACTTCTCAGGAGAGCACCCTGGTGTCTGATAGTGACCACCCTTTCCCCAACAGAGGCAGCCACACATCCACTGACCTGGGATTGTGTCTCTTGAAGCGGGCCTGGGCGCTCCCTTTCTCTCCCCTGGAGGGTAATTCCCGATGAAAAGTCTACTGCAGCCCTTCAGAAAGGTGGTGGGAACTCTGGCCCTATGTGCCCAGCAGCAAAAGGACCAGGCACAGCAGACAGCCCTCAAAGGGACAGTCAGAGTCAGGGTACCTGGGGAGAAGGAGAAAGAGAATGACTGTCCCTGACCTGAAGCTGGGTGGGGGAGGGGTTTGGGACACTGCTCTGTCCTCTGGGCCAAGTACAGGACCAAGTCAACCCCACCAATGCCTGCAAAATATTACTGTAAGTTCTAGAAATATGTTTAAATTTTTATAATGATATAATTTATTATTGTTATTTAATTTGCTCTAGAGCACATGGGCTCACCAGAGAGAAGCTGAAAGAGACAGAGAGAGAGAAAGTGAGAAAGTAAGCTTCCAGGGCCAGGACTCAAACCATGGTCAGCCATGTGGAAGTCCAGCACCTTAACCACCATGCCGCCTGCTGGCCCCAAATCTAGAAATCATTGCTACAGAGAGTGTGGGGAAGGAAGAGCTCATAGAACCCTCTGGGATTTATGGGTTCTTTGGCTGTTCCTGAAGAACATTTAGAGTGAGAAGACTGCTTTCCCATTTCATGGGTGAGAAAACTGAGGCCCTGAAAGGGATGGGAACAGCCCAGGATCTCATGGATGAACCAGTCCAGGCTCTTTCCTTTCCACTCCTTTATAAGTGGGAGACCCTCAGCCAATCCTGTAAGAGAAAACTTAAGAGATCTGATCATTTTCTCTCGTAAACCCCGATTTCATGATGGCCTTTCCACATCTTTACGGAGCGGCCATCCAAGGCATTTCTAGGCTCTCACAGGATCCGGAGACCTTGAGGCCAATGCCATTTGTCATCACCCACTATACAGATGAGATGGCTGAACTGGGTTCATGACGGGACACACAGGGAGCTAACAGGTGGCTCGGAAGTTAAGACAGCTGGATCCCACATGGCCAACTGTGCAGTTCATGTCCCAGACCCAGCAGCTTAAAAGCACACTGGACACATTCGCATGTATGCCCAAAACTGCAAGAGGACAATGGAGAAGAAGGGACTGCAGTATGGCTATCCCTCAGGGGTGGGTGGGGCCGGTGACTTCTCATTTTCTCTCTCTCTTCTGCTTCATCTCTCTCTAGTGAGTGCACATGGCCTCTAGTAAACTAGAACAAAACACAGGAAACACTGGGTCCCTGAAAATCCCAGCCACCAAGATTCCATTGGAGAAGAGAGTATGGGTCACCCCCCCACTGTCTTACCTGGACAACTCCCAGAACACAAGAGACCCATCCCTCGCCATCCATGATCATATCAGCAATGACAAACTGCTCTCTGTCACTAGCTCGGGGATGTGAGGAACCTAGGAGGGCATGAATGGGTATAACAAGCCGTGTTTACTTAAAGATAGATATTTGAAAAGATAGATAAATAGAGACATTGATTGGTAAATGATAAAGAGATGATTGACAGATGAATAGATAGATAGGTGATAGGTAGATGGATAGCTGATAGAGAGGTAGATAGAGAGATGATTGATAGATGATAGATGATAGATAATGATATGATAGATAGATGATAGATAGATATAGATATATGATTTATAGATAGATGGTAGATGATTGATAAAGATGGAGATGATAGATAGATAGATAGATAGATAGATAGATAGATAGATAGATAGATACAGGTAGATGATAGATAGATGAAGACAGATGATACATAGATGATAGATGATAGATAGAGATAGATAAATAGATGATAGATAGGTAGGTAGGTAGATAGATAGATGATAGGTAAGTAGGTAAAAGTAGGTAGGTAGATAGATGATAGATAGATAGATAGATAGATAGATAGATAGATAGATAGATAGATAGATAGATAGAAAGAGAGAGAGAGATGATAGACATAGAGGATGTGTGGCCAAACTTTCTAGGTGGGGAAACTGAGGCCTACAGATATTAAGTAACTTACCTAAGGACCCATGGTTAATTAGGAAAGAAGGTTACTTCTCCTGACTCCAGGAGAGGGGATGATAGGTGTGCAAGTCATAGCCTGCTCCAGCAGGGCCCAGCCCTACCTCTGCTCTGTGCCTCAGTTTGCCCACCTGTAAAAGGTAAGGCTGGATCGAGGGTTCCTGGGGACCACCCTCTGGGCAACTGTGAAGAGCTACCTGGAAAATGACCCAGGAGTCCCTTCACTTGACATAGCTAGAGCTGTCCCCTGAAGCCTGAGCTGCTGGCCCCAGAGCGCCACACCTGCCCCAGGTCAGGCTGACTCCAGGAGGTTCTCGCCCTGGAGCAAGGGATGGGCTCTGGCCACTCGAAGAGATACACTGGGGGATGTTGGAATGGCAGTGGCTTCACCTCTCTCCAGGCCAGTCAGCCTAGGGGTTCAGACCCAGGGCCTGGAGTCTGACAGCCCAGGGTTCAAGTCCCAGCTCTGCCAGGTATTCCCTGTGTGGTGTTCCCTGGTCCTGGTAAGAAGGTAAGGGCACAGTACCTCCTCATCTGGGTTTTCTCTGCCCAAGCGGTACCTGAGCTACTTGCTCCGGCTGAGCAAATGTTTTACTTGTCCCTTTTTCTAATTTGTCTCAGACGTTGCTTTTTCTTTTAGGTTTTTGTCATAAGGCATGTGTGCTCGCCAGAGAGAGGCAGAGTAAGGGAGAGTGAGAAATCGCCCTCCGGGGGAATGGCCATGCCACAATCCCTTCTCCTTCATTCTCCTCTCGGGATTTTGGGCATGCATGCACATGCACTCTACATGATTTTCAAGCTACCAGGTCTAGGACTTGACCCGCAGTCAGCCACGTAGGAGTCCAGTACCTTAATCACCATGCCACCTGCTGACCCCGTCTCACATTTTTAATTCTATTCTGGCTTATACTTTAGAGCCGTTTCTTTCACAACTACTTTTGGAAACCTCTAGCATGTGCCAAATACTAACAACAGGAACCAGTAGACAGCACTTAGGGTTTGCAGGCCCCTGAGCTGACCCTGTGTCCCTGTGACCTTAAGTCTGCCTGGCTTGTCCTCTTGAAGTCTCATGAAGATGGGTTCTGTTAGTATGCCCGTTTATAGGAAACTGAGATGCAGAGACGTTAAGTAAATGCCACAGCCAGACCGTCTCGTTTGCCTGTCTAGGTTACAAACAAACCTATTGCATCGACTGGACCCCACTTGTCTGCCTCCTGCCCTCCCAGCTTGCCCCGGGTGAGGTGGAGAGGATTCTAACATTGGCCCAGTCTGGATTTGTGAACTGCTCACCGCTCAGTCATTTTTGATCTTGTGCAACTCCAAGTCTCAGATCAAAGAGAAATAAAGCAGTCTCTATCTCAGACAGTGGTCAGATCAAGTGAGAGAGTTTCCGAGGGCAGAGCACACAGCCAGCACGTCTCATGAAATTCAGACGAATTCGGCTTTGCTCATTGGGCACATTCACCAGCCACTTGACCGTGGGCTAGACCATTTTCCTCATCTGCTATCTGGTGGTAATGATCCATTTCTGTGGGCATTGAGTCAGATAGGGAGGGTGGAGAACCAAGGAGACCATGAAGTGCATAGACTAAGCCATAAATGTTTATTTAAAGATAGGTGGATGGGGGCCAGCAGATGGTGTAACGGTTATGTCACTGAACGGCCACATGGCCAACTGCAGTTCGAGTCCTGGACCTGATGACTTGAAACACCCGGGGCACATGTATGTGCATGCCCAAAATTCCAAGAAGAGAGTGGAGGAGAAGAGATTGCAGTGGGGCCATTCCCCATGGAGAATTTCTGTCTCTCTGTCTCTTCAGTAAGTGCATGTGCCCTATAGCAAAAGTCTCTCTTAAAAAAAAAAAATAGATAGACTAGGGCCAGCCATATGACATCGTGGCTAAGGCAACTGGATCCCACACAGCCAATGGTGTAGTTTGAATCTCAGGTGAGCAGCTTGAAAAACATGCTGGGCCCATATACATGAATATCCAAAATCTCAAGAGGAGAATGGAGGACATGGAATTGTGGCATGGACAGCCCCATCCCACCCGGGGAGGATGCTTTCTCACTTTCTCTCTCTCTCTCTCTCTCTCTCTCACACATACACACATACACACACACACACACACTTTTTATCTCTCTCTCTGGCAAGCACACACACCCTGTAGCAAATTAAAAAAAGGATAGATGGATTGATCAGGTGAATAAATGATATATAGACAGATGATTGATAGATTGATAGGTGATAGATGATTGGCAGATGGATGATAGGTAGGTAGGCAGATGAGGGGTAGACAGGAGACACATACCAGTATTAACCTGCCCTGAACACAGAGTTCATCGGCACACACGGCATAAAGTTGAGACATTTATCTGAACAAGGCAGCATCTGTTTCTCTAGTAACCACTGAAACTATTACTTTTGCTTGAAATCACCTCATTTAAAATGTGGAGCAACTAGGTAACAAACGGATTATAACAACGCAAAGGATCTGCTCTACCTTGGAGTGATCTGCTCAGCAAAAAGACAGTCCTGGGTTTAGGATCCAGCAGGCGACAGTGGGCTCAGCACTGTCATCATCATTCTCTTCTGCCTGCCTGCAGGAAATTGATATGGACCCAAGGGACCCCGGGATCCAGCAGGAACCCCAGCATGTGTGGATACTCACTGTTCTCTCTCATGCCCCAGCAGCCAAGGAACATGGCAAGTCCTGAGCATCCTGGAAGCCCTGGCTGGACAGGACCCATAACCTGCTGCCCAGCAAGGACCAAGCAGGAAATGCCAGCCTCCGGCTCAGACCTCCCATGTCCAGGACCTGAAGGACACTTAGGTGGGCTTGTGGCTTGGGGGTGACCTGGGAATAGAGGCTTTGAGACATTCAGACTACAGATGTGGGTCACTTCGATGGATACAGCTCTCCTAACTTGCTGTATCCCCCAACAGACCAAGGATGTGGTACAGTTGCTCATGTGGGAGAGGAGTCAGGAGGGATGGCAGGGGAGTGGGAATGTGAAGAAGGGAAGGGTGGGAAGCCAGTGGAGGGTATCAATGGACAGGTGGCCACTGTAGGTAACCAGGGCTCTGGAGCGTCCCAGTTGGGTTCCCTGGGAGGGGAGACCGTGTGGAACATACCTCAGAGTTGTTCCATCTTAGGGGCAAGGAAGCCAGACCTTCCCTGCATGAGCTGCAGGATGCTCCTGAGTATGCCGTTGTTGCTTCCATAGGCAGCTAGTGGTATGTTCCAGAACAGTGAGTGTCCAGGAGGCATGGCCTGGCCCTGACAGTGTCGGCTATAGCACCATCTCCTGGAACAGAGCTCTTCTTAGAACCCTTCAAGACGCACCCATTAACGCCTGCCTGCTCTGTTTCTGGCTCTATCGCAGGACACTGGGGAAACAGGAATGAATCACTATGCTGGCACATTTGGTAGAAAAACAGACCTAACTGGGGCCAGCTGATGACTGGACTCCCACATGGCCAACTGTGGTTCGAGTCCTAGGTGCAGTGTTTTGGAAATTACTCTGGGCACTTGTGCGTGTGCACCCAAGATCCTGGGAGGAGAATGGAGGAGAAAGGATTGTGGCATGGTCATCCCCCTGGGCATGATTTCTCACTTTTCCTCTCACTGTCTCCCACAAGGAGTACATGCAGCCTAAGGAAAAATAAAAAGTAAAATTAAAAATAAAATAAAATAAAAACCTCTTTGGGGCTGGCAGGTGGCGTAGTGGTTAAGTAAGGCACCAGATTCCCACATGGCTGACCGTGGTACAAGTCACAGACCTGGCATCTTGCTCTCCCTCTCTGTCTCTTTCTGGTCAAATTGACTAATAATAAATAAATAAATTAATTAAATTAAATTAAACAAATAATTATTTAAAAGAAAACCAGATCTAATGAAAAATCATTAGAAAGGCCACAACAAAGACTATAGGAACAAGGTGGGAGGCTCTCACTCTAAGACCAAAGGGCAACTGCAGATATGCGTGGGCTAGGTCTTTTTTTGCCATAGGGCGCGTGCACTCACCAGACAGACAGAGACAGAGACAGAAAGCAAGAAATCACCCCCAGGGTGGATGGCCACACCGCAATCCCTTCTCCTCCAGTCTCTTGGGATCTTAGGCATGTACGCACACGTGCCCGGGGTGAGTTTTAAGCCACCAGGTCTGGGGCTCGAACCAGAGTCGGCTACATGGGAGTCCAGCAACATAGCCACTACGTTAACCTAGTCCCCACGTGGGCTAGGTCTTGAAGCACACAGTGAGGGCTTCTGGGACTCGTACCCAATTGCAATAAAATGCGCAGTTTTAGTGGAAAAGATCATAAGCATTCTCAAGCTTCCCAGAGGGGTACGAGCTCTAGTGAGGTTTGAGAAGCACTGTGCTCATTTTCCAGGTAGGGAAATAGGAGGCTGAGACCCAGGACAGAGGAGTGGCTTGTGCAAGAAAAAGCACAGCAGGAGGGAAAGGAGGGGAAAGGCCTAGGAGGGGCCTACCTGGCTGAGGCTAGAAACAGCAACCTCACGGCTCTCTCTGCCATCCATGGGTGTGTGCTCAAGGACTCCCCCTGACAACCACAGGCCAGTGCTGTCGGGAGCACAGACATAAACAAGCCATCGGCCCTGCTTTTCAGGAGCAGGGGTTTCACAATGGCCAATCTCCAGGCCGGAAGTGGATGACACAACATACCCACATTGCATTTCATAACAAAGAAGACTCTTGGGGTGATGGGCTATTTGAGGTTGTCAGAGGTTGGGTGGGTCCTGCAGAGTTGGGTGACAAGGTTGGGCTGATTCCCCAGTTGGGCCTGTAAATGGTGGGGTGGCAGGAAGAGGACATTGCTACTCTTCTGGAATTCCTAAGTCCCGTCCCAGACAGACCCAGCCATCTCTCCAGGCCCCTGCCTCTAAAGAGTATAGACCTGGTGTAAATCCTTCCTTCCAGATGCCCACAGCAGCCTGAGTCCCAACTCCAGCATGACCACGCGGGAGCTGCAAGAATACTGGCAGAAGGAGAAGTGTCACTGGAAACATGTCAAACTGCTCTTCGAGATCGCTTCGGCCCGCATCGAGGATAGAAAAATCTCCAAGTTTGTGGTAAATCCAGATTGGGAAGGGATGGAGCCTCCTTCCTGGCCCTGGGCAAGTCCTGTGGGGCCTCAGCTTTCTCAACCATGAAATGGATGGACATGCTAATTCACAGAGTGCTTCTGGGAAAATGGCCAAGGGGAAGATTTCACATAGCACTGCCCTAGGTCCTGTAAGGATTAAAGACAGAGTCACTGTCCTTATCTTACAAAGGAAATTGCCCAGAGTAATCCCACGTTATGAGGCATTAACCATCTGTGTCCCTTCTTCACCAAGTTCGCCATATCCCTATACCATTTTATTACTATTTAATTTTTTCTTTCAATTGAATCACGTTTTTAAATTTTTCTACAAGGTGTGTGAGCTCACCAGAGAGAAAGACAGAGAGACAGAGAAATCACCCACTAGGAGAGTTACACATGCCACAGTCTCTTCTAGTCTCCTCTTAGGATTTTGGGCATGTATGCACACATGCCTGGCATGTTTTTCAAGCTGCAGGGTCCAGGACTCGAACCATGCAGTTGCCCATGTAGGATGTAGTATCCAGCTGCCTTAACCACCAGCCCCAGCAGGTTCTGAATCACTTTTTGCTATAGCACAAGTGCGCTCACCAGAGAGACAAAAGGCAAGAGAGATGGAGGGAAAGTAAGTCACCCCCCCACACCCCAGAGAGGATAATGATGCCGTAATCCCTTCTCCTCCAGTCTCCTCTCAGGATCTGGGGCATGCATACACATGATTTTCTTCTCTTTTCTTTTTTAGAGAGACTGTTGCTATAGGGCAAGTGTACTTCCAGAGAGAGACAGAGAGAGAAAGCAAACAATCACCCCCCCGGGGTGGGGGGGCAGACAGAGAGAGAAAGCAAACAATCACCCCCCTGGGGTGGGGGGGCTGCCCATGCTACAGTCCCTTCTCCTTCATTCTCCTCTTGGGATTTTGGGCATGTACCCATATATGCCCAGTGTGAGTTTTAAGCCACCGGGTTCAGGATTAGAACTGCAGTCGACTATGTGGGAATCCAACAATGTAACCTTTACACCATCTGCTAGTCCCAACATACACATGATTTTCAAGTCTCTGGGTCCTGGATTTGAACTGTACAGTTGGCCATGTGGGATCCAACACCTTAACCTCCACATGCCTGCTGTCCCCTGAATCACTTTTTAAAATAGTTTCCTTATTTTAAAGAAAACTATTTAAAAAACTATTTCTTATTTCAAAGAAAACGATTTTAAGTGAAAACCCAGTAGCACGTGGCATAAAGAAAAAGTATGGGACCAGCAGTTGGCGTAATGGCTATGTTGCTGGACTCCCATGTAGTCGACCGCAGTTCAAGTCCCGGACCCGGTGGTTTAAACTCACGCCAGGCGCGTGTGCATGTGTGCCCAAGATCCTGAGAAGAGAATGGAGGAGAAGGGATTGCGGCGTGGCCATCTCCCCTGGAGGGTGATTTCTTGCTTTCTGCCTCTCTGTCTCTCTCTGTCTTTCTGGTAAGCGCACATGCCCTATAGCAAAAACCTCTCCAGAAAGAAAGAAAAAGTAATTATCAAAGTAAATAGCAGGAAAACTAAGCACTAATTGTTAAATTCTAGCTAGTTACTAGGCTGGAGAAAGCTCTGTGCTGGGGCTCCTCCCTTTGACTGGAGTTTCAGCCTGTGTTAGGAGATGTAGGGACTGTCAGAGCCACGCTCAAACCTCTTCTTCTCTCGCTTGGCACAGGATAATAATAATAGCCACGCTATCACTGAGTAGCAGCCTGGGCACCGTTTTCACGTGGCTTCTCTGCATTCACTCATTTAATCCTCACCCAGCGAGGCAGGTGCCATTCCTATCTTCCCGTTACGGATGAAAAGACCTGAGGCTCTGAGAGGTTAAATACCCATTTAAAAACCACGCAGCTAAACCTGGCAATCTGGCTCTGGAGGTGGTGCGCTTAATCAGTCTTCTCTTGAGAAACCATGAAAAAGGAATCATCTTATTATAATGTCTTACCTCACTGCCAGTGGACTTCCACGCTGTTACACAGTACCTAAAACCACCTCCCAGATGTTCCACACCTGGAAAACGGAGCAAATGCAAGCATTCCCCGTTCAGAAAACTGAGGCCCAGTTTTGACAGCAGAAAGCCTCCAGCCCCCTGCCAGGCTGGCTCCTCTGTCCCTTCTCCTCCAAGGGGCCTTGGCATAACTGTTATTTGTGATTCCCGGAGTTGACTCGTGTCATGATTCGCTTCCATAGCTCAGCCCAAGGCGACTGTGATTTAACACAGAATAAGATACAAGGCTGACCCATGTCAGGGTATGCTTTCAATGGTCACCGCGATTGCTTGTATTTGCCGGCCCTATCCGTAACGTCTTCCAGCAGGACGGAGTCACAGGCTCGCTCTCTCTTTGCACCCTAGATGTACCAAATCGTCGTCATCCAGACGGGGAGTTTTGACAGTAACAAAGCTATCCTGGAACGGCGCTATTCCGACTTCGAGAAGCTCCAGAAAAGCCTCCTGAAGACGTTCAGGGAGGAGATCGAAGACGTGGTCTTCCCCCGGAAGCACCTGACCGGGAACTTCACGGAGGAGATGATCCGCGAGCGCAAGCTGGCCTTCGGGGAGTACCTGCGCCTGCTCTACGCCATCCGCTGCGTGCGCCGCTCGCGCGAGTTCATCGACTTCCTCACGCGGCCCGAGCTCCGGGAGGCCTTCGGCTGCCTGCGCGCCGGCCAGTACGCCAAGGCCCTGGACACCCTGCTGCGCGTGGTGCCCCTGCAGGAGAAGCTGACCGCGCACTGCCCCACCGCCGTGGTCCCGACCCTCTGCGCCATGCTGGTGTGCCACCGCGACCACGAGTGCCCTGCCGCCGCCTTCGCCGCCGGCGAGAGGGCGCTGCAGTGCCTGCAGGCCCGGGAGGGCCATCGCTACTACGCACCCCTGCTGGACGCCATGATCCGCCTGGCCTACGCGCTGGGCAAGGACTTCGTGTCGCTGCAGCGGAGACTGGAGGAGAGCCAGCTGCGGAAGCCCAGCCCCCGGGGTTTCACCCTGAAGGAACTCACGGTCCGGGAATACCTACACTGAGCCAGCCACTTGGTACCTTCCTAGGAAAGCTGGAGATGTGGGGTTACCATGGCTCGGCCTGTTCCTCGTTCATTTGTAATGGAAAGAGCCCTTGCTAGGTGACTTTGGGCAAGCCTTTCCTCTGGTCCCCCTGAAAAAAAGTGTGGGTATGGGACCAGCAGTTAGTGTAATGGCTATGTCGCTGGACTCCCACGTAGTCGACCGCAGTTCGAGTCACAGACCCGGTGGCTTAAAATCAAGCAGGGCACGTGTGCGTGTGTGCCCAAAATCCCAAGAGGAGAATGGAGGAGAAGGGATTGCGGAGTGGCCATCCCTCCTGGGGGGTGATTTCTCGCTTTCTATCTCTCTGTCTCTCTGTCTGGCGAGCGCATGTGCCCTATAGCAAAAACCTGTTTAAAAAAAGTGTGTGTATATATATACACACATATACACACACATTCTAATATATTAGAATAAATATATATATTAGAGTGAATATATATATTGATTAGAATGTGTGTGTGTGTGTGTGTGTGTGTGTGTATATACACTCATTTATCTCTTCCATGAGAGAAACAGGACCTCCCCAGCAAGCTCCCTACACAGCAATCCATCCCCAGTCCCAGCCTGCCTGGATCCCATGCACATCCTATACTCAGGGAGGTACTAGGTCTGGAACCCAGAACCTTTGTTATGGGGTCCAGCTGTGCCACTGCCATGCCACTACCCGGTCCCTCCCATCTGTATTAAACAGAAGTGCTCCAAGCATTCCCTGGAGACCTTTGCTGTGTCTCTTGTCCCCTGGATGCCAGGACCACTTCATCTCAAGACCATAAACCCAGCTGCCAAAACTGGAGAGTAGTATGGATGGGACAGATGTCCTGGGAAATGGGAGAGGCTGTCATTGCACATCATAGCTAAGCCAGTCCTGCAGATGGTGCTCTCCAGCCACCCTGAGCCTTTCTCTCTGCGCCTCCCACTTCAGCATTGCTTACAAATGGTCCCACCCCTTGTCTTGATACTTAAGTTCTTCCCTAGGCACATAAGCCCAACTATAGGAATGGGAAACTCACCAACTGCTCTCCAGGAAATGCTCCCCCAGCACTGCCAGGAGAAGGGTTGTATGTCATTCTTTGCAAGGTGGGAGGAAACTGGAACAGAAAGCAGTAAGTCATTGATGTCATAAGGTTCTATGACCCAGGGTGTTTTCAGCAAGGGAAGTTGCGAGGACTTTCCTGGATTAGCTGTTGTAACACATGGCCTGGGGGAGATCTTCATTTATAAGGCAGCTACTCCTTGAATGGCGTCCCTGGGTTATGTAGATCTTCCTGGAAGGAAGTTAGGAAAAGACATGCACTGGGGCCTCTGCACAGGAAAGAGATGGGATCCTTAGTACCCAGAGTTTTGGGGTCCTCTCTGATGGGTTGGAATTCTCTTGACTGAGGTCTACTATCAGGAAAGGGGCCACACCACCGACCCATAGTGAAGGAAGGTCTAGACCTGCATTCAACACAGGCCTGGAACCGATGATACAGCCCGGGTTGGGTCCAAAGTGTGTTTGAGTGGATGTCCGTGAAGACCTCAGCCATCTGGCTTGAGCATATCTAAGTGAACTGAAGAGGCTGCTCACTTGGAAATCTCAATGTGGGGCATCGGTCTGGCCGGTGTGGGGGCTGACCCAGCAAGGGCATCCCTTAGCAGTGGGGAAGCCTTCACAAAGCTGCATCGGCGTCTTCCCAACAGCCACACAGTATGACAGCAGTAGGAGGGGCCCAGCCAGGCTCTGTCCTGGGGGTTAGAGACAGGCTAACACCTTTAGACACAGAGATCCCTTGAGTCTGTCAGTTTACGCCAGGAAAAGGCTATCTCGAGGGAGAGATGCTGAACTGCTAGGAAAACTGGACACATGGAAGATGACAGTGTTATGCAGAAAAATAAAAGCTGTGACTCAATTTGGAACGGTGAAGTCGATCATTCTGGTTTCACAAGTGACTTCATCAACTCCGAAATGTTCTCAACTCTGAGATGCACCGGATATTCACTAAGAAAGAAAAATGCCCAACATAGGGAGTTCACTAGGAGATCCCAACAAAAAGCTAGGAGACCAAACAGCTAGACCCCCAAAGGAAGGGTCGACACAGGGTAAACCTGTTATGCAGAAGGAGACATGGCGGAAACATGCATGAATCAAACTTGGCACTGAGTGGAGGGGAATCTCCTTGGAGAGTTGGAACTGCAGGCTAGTGCTCACCCGTGTTTGGGGCTGAATACACACAGCATGGGTCAAAATACCTCCAGCACAAAGGCCATGCATGTTCAGGTGGTCTCAGATGGAGGTCTTCCGGGTGTCCGCACTGCAGGTGCAGATTCTCTCTTAAGGAAGCCCATGTCGATGGAGGCCACAGCATGTATGATAAGACTGAGCTCAGAGGTGTTAGGATGTCAGGGAAAAACTGTATCTCAAAATCGCACGTAGGCGGCCAACAGGTGGTGTGATGGTTACAACGCTGGATCTCACATGGCCGACTGCACAATCTGAGCATTGGCCTCGTGGCTTGAAAATCATGCCAGGTGCATGTGTGCATGTGTGTGTGTGTGCTAAAAATCAGGAGAGGAGAATGAAGGAGAGGGGATTGTGGTGTGACTATCCCTCTGTGGCATGCATTTTCACTTAGAGAGAGAGAGAGAGAGAGAGAGTATGTACACAGACAGAAACTTCCTATGTGTTAGAAGGAACCCACAAAATCATATGGGGGAGCTCTTCATCAGTCTCCCTGTAGAAGTGCAGGCTCCTCACTTAGTGTACAATTAACTCATTTATTATTGGTTTCCTGAAAAGGACTGGCCACAAATGGTGGCTTCGGGACCCCCATCTCACCCCTTCCTGATGACACCCAATGCTACCCACCAGTTCTTCCTGTGGTCTTGGCCCGTGGGTCCATTAGAGCTTCTTCTGGCCACGTTCACCAGGCTTCCATGTATTGTGGGTGGTCTTGTGGCCTGGGGTGAAGAAACACTTTACTACCATGGCCGTCTCCTCCTGGCACTCCCATTTGCAGGAAAAAACAGAGAACCACTCATTTCTTGGATCCCTACAACAAGTCCTTGAATTCCTTAAGCCCCCTCCTCCAGAGAGCTTGCCCTGAAGTTCACTGTGACCCTGGCAGGGTACCCCACTTTCTTGTGTGTCCAGGAACCCTCCCATAATACCTGTATGACTTTATCTTCATTTCCAGCTGGCACTGGACTTCTTTTCCTGATTTCTCAAAAGCTGGGCCCACAGGAGAGACAAGGAGAAGCCCTCAGTGCTCAGGGGCCTGGGCCCAGCAGCCTTTCCTGGAGCTTGTTAGAAATCAGCAGTGGGGCCCAGCGGTGGCATGGTAGTTAGGGCACTGGATCCCACATGGCTGACTACACTTTTTGAGTCCCAGATATGGCAGCCTGGAAAACACTCTGGGCATGTGTGAGTACATGCCCAAAATCCCAAAGGAGAAAAGGAGGAGAAGGGATTGCAGCATGACCATCCCCCATGGGAGGCGCTCTTCACTTTCCCCCTCTCTCTCTCTCTATCTCTCTCTCTCTCTCCATATCTCTTTCCAGTGAGTGCACATACCCTACATCCAATTTTTTTAAAAAGAAATGTAGCGTCTTGGGCCCCACTCCAGCCCTGCTGACTCCAAATCCACATTTTAAGTCCCCTCCCACCACTCACAGGCGGTTCCTACTCACCTGTCTTGAAGTTTGAGAAGGTCTAAGGTGAACTGATTTGGAGGAGCCTTCGTGGAAGTCACACACAGGGCCTGGGAAACCCTGTTCTGGGTTCCTCGCCAGCCCCATCTTCACCCCACTCAGCTTCTCTTCTGCATGGCTGCCCCAGTCCAGAATTAGGGAACTCCAGGTGGGAGCATCATGCCTCCTGGCCACACCCACAAACCCACCCTGAGCACCAGGCCCTGGAGCGTGAGGAAACCCAGTTTAAATACAGCCCTGCCCAGACAACGGCTCCCCCTGCTGGTGGTGGTAGAGTCCTGGGCCTCCCCTTTGGGTGGGACTGGACATCCTTGTGTGACCTGCATCCTGGGGTACTGCCTATCGGCCATGCCCATGATCACACTTGCCCAGCCACGATGGCGCATGCTGCTAAAACACTGAGCCCCCAGGTTGGGAGCACGAGGGAGGCCTGCCTCGATTTCTGGTACAACCAAAAGGCTGAGAGTGATGGCCCCTTCCTACAGTCCCGGTGACTCAGGAGGCTGAGGCAGGGGGACAGCAGGCTCGAGGCTGGCATGGGCGACATAGCAAGGCCCTGTCTAAAATGTGTTGGGCACAGTGGCATATTCCTGTGGTCCCTACTCGGAGGCTGAGGCAGGAGGATCGTGACACAGTGGGACTGTCAGAGAGAAAGAGAAAGAGAGAGAAGGAAGTAGGGAGGAAGGAGAAAGAAAAAAAGAGAGAAAGAAGGAAGAAAGAAAGAAAAGGAAGAAAAAGAAAGGAAGGGAGGAAGGAAAAAAAAAGAAAAAAGACAAAGAGAAAGAAAGAGAGAGAGAAAGGGAAAGGAAAAATGAAAGAAGTATTGCAGTCCACTTCCGGTGTGGTAACTCGGACCTCCCAGGGCCTTCAGAACCTGGGTGGCCAGGCTGCCCTCAGCATCCTGCCAGGCCAGCTCTGCTCCAGGCGTGTTTATGGCCCATTTTGCAGATGAGAACACAGACACTCTGAAGGGTTAAGTGACCTGCTCAGGGTCCCACAGCTAACAACGGGCAGAACAGAACATTAAGCCCAGCCTCTCTGACCCCAGACGTTCCTTACTGGGCCCCACACTGCGGCAACCAGAGAAGAGGGGCTAAGTCCCTGGTCCTCTCACCAACAAAGTCACTTCACTCATCTCTGTTTACAACTGGAGAAACCGAGGCCTGGAGAGGTGACTCACCAGGGTCACACGGGGAGCAGAGACGGCACAAGGGTCAGAGCTGGGGTGACTACATCAATGTGTATGCTCGGCCTGGCAGGGCACGCGTTATATTCCTGGGTTCAACTCCCAGGAAGCCCTGGAGGTCACCCAGTTGGATCTGGGGTGCAAAGCCAGCGTGGAGACCTGAGCAGGAGCTGATCGCAGGGCCCTGCTTCCTGGTTCCTGGGTGAGAGAGAAAATCCGGGATGAACTCTGGGCCCCGAATCCCGGCAAGCCTGGCTCTGCCCCCCAGCAGACACTTCCCTCGCTGAAACTGCTTTAGAGCCACAAAACCAGCTTCGGTTCTGCTGATGGGAGTGGATGGGCTCCCAGCGGGCCTCTCATGGGCACGGGCCACTCCCAAGGCTTCCTGCCCCACCTATGGAAACCGCCTTTCCAGAATCTTCCGGTAGAGTCACCACATCTGCCCGTTGGGGCCCAACAATGCCACCACCTACTTATCTTCTATTTGCCATTTTCCTTCTAGCCGGCTCCTTTTACTTATGTAAATGCATTTGAAAGAAACTTCCTGTTTCTCAAGATGGAAAGTCAAAGTCACTTACTATAATTAGAAGGTAGCTACACAAATAAACACAGTGAAACTTAGCTCTGCTACTTACACCCCAGCAGCCTGGGCTTCAGACAGGCCCCGCGTCTGGGCTGCTGGTGATCCTTCCTTAAAAGATTGGAGAGACAGGGGCCAGCAGGCGGTGTGGCTTCCCATGCGGTTGAGCACGGTTTGAGTCCCAGATTCGGTGGTTTGAAAAATCACACTGAGCCGGTGTACATGTGTGCTCAAAATCCCAGGAGGAGAATGGAGGAGAAAAGGTTGCAGCATGGCCATCCTCCCTGGGAGGGGGGTGGTTTCTCACTTTCCCTGTCTCTGTCTCTCTGCAGAGAACATGCATGCCCTACGCAGTCTCATAAAAAGAAGAGAGACAGGAACAGAGACAGAGAAAAACAAGTGTTAGAGACATATTGTCATCCAGCTAAGACATCTCTGATTATTCAGAGATTAGAAAACCCTCCAAGAGGAAATGAGTTTCTGACCATGTGGCTGGATCATCCAGGATTGGCCGTGCAGTATCCCAGACTCTCTGGGGTCTTTCCGGACCACACTGGGGACTTCACTCCCTCCTGCTGTGTGCCCTGCATCCTGGGGTCCTGGCAGGTCTCCTATCGGCCATGCCCATGATTACACTTGCCCAGCCACGATGGCGCATGCTGCTAAAACACTGAGCCCCCAGGTTGGGAGCACGAGGGAGGCCTGCCTCGATTTCTGGTACAACCAAAAGGCTGAGAGTGATGGCCCCTTCCTACAGTCCCGGTGACTCAGGAGGCTGAGGCAGGGGGACAGCAGGCTCGAGGCTGGCATGGGCGACATAGCAAGGCCCTGTCTAAAATGTGTTGGGCACAGTGGCATATTCCTGTGGTCCCTACTGGGAGGCTGAGGCAGGAGGATCGTGACACAGTGGGACTGTCAGAGAGAAAGAGAAAGAGAGAGAAGGAAGTAGGGAGGAAGGAGAAAGAAAAAAAGAGAGAAAGAAGGAAGAAAGAAAGAAAAGGAAGAAAAAGAAAGGAAGGGAGGAAGGAAAAAAAAAGAAAAAAGACAAAGAGAAAGAGAGAGAGAGAGAAAGGGAAAGGAAAAATGAAAGAAGTATTGCAGTCCACTTCCGGTGTGGTAACTCGGACCTCCCAGGGCCTTCAGAACCTGGGTGGCCAGGCTGCCCTCAGCATCCTGCCAGGCCAGCTCTGCTCCAGGCGTGTTTATGGCCCATTTTGCAGATGAGAACACAGACACTCTGAAGGGTTAAGTGACCTGCTCAGGGTCCCACAGCTAACAACGGGCAGAACAGAACATTAAGCCCAGCCTCTCTGACCCCAGACGTTCCTTACTGGGCCCCACACTGCGGCAACCAGAGAAGAGGGGCTAAGTCCCTGGTCCTCTCACCAACAAAGTCACTTCACTCATCTCTGTTTACAACTGGAGAAACCGAGGCCTGGAAAGGTGACTCACCAGGGTCACACGGGGAGCAGAGACGGCACAAGGGTCAGAGCTGGGGTGACTACATCAATGTGTATGCTCGGCCTGGCAGGGCACGCGTTATATTCCTGGGTTCAACTCCCAGGAAGCCCTGGAGGTCACCCAGTTGGATCTGGGGTGCAAAGCCAGCGTGGAGACCTGAGCAGGAGCTGATCGCAGGGCCCTGCTTCCTGGTTCCTGGGTGAGAGAGAAAATCCGGGATGAACTCTGGGCCCCGAATCCCGGCAAGCCTGGCTCTGCCCCCCAGCAGACACTTCCCTCGCTGAAACTGCTTTAGAGCCACAAAACCAGCTTCGGTTCTGCTGATGGGAGTGGATGGGCTCCCAGCGGACCTCTCATGGGCACGGGCCACTCCCAAGGCTTCCTGCCCCACCTATGGAAACCGCCTTTCCAGAATCTTCCGGTAGAGTCACCACATCTGCCCGTTGGGGCCCAACAATGCCACCACCTACTTATCTTCTATTTGCCATTTTCCTTCTAGCCGGCTCCTTTTACTTATGTAAATGCATTTGAAAGAAACTTCCTGTTTCTCAAGATGGAAAGTCAAAGTCACTTACTATAATTAGAAGGTAGCTACACAAATAAACACAGTGAAACTTAGCTCTGCTACTTACACCCCAGCAGCCTGGGCTTCAGACAGGCCCCGCGTCTGGGCTGCTGGTGATCCTTCCTTAAAAGATTGGAGAGACAGGGGCCAGCAGGCGGTGTGGCTTCCCATGCGGTTGAGCACGGTTTGAGTCCCAGATTCGGTGGTTTGAAAAATCACACTGAGCCGGTGTACATGTGTGCTCAAAATCCCAGGAGGAGAATGGAGGAGAAAAGGTTGCAGCATGGCCATCCTCCCTGGGAGGGGGGTGATTTCTCACTTTCCCTGTCTCTGTCTCTCTGCAGAGAACATGCATGCCCTACGCAGTCTCATAAAAAGAAGAGAGACAGGAACAGAGACAGAGAAAAACAAGTGTTAGAGACATATTGTCATCCAGCTAAGACATCTCTGATTATTCAGAGATTAGAAAACCCTCCAAGAGGAAATGAGTTTCTGACCATGTGGCTGGATCATCCAGGATTGGCCGTGCAGTATCCCAGACTCTCTGGGGTCTTTCCGGACCACACTGGGGACTTCACTCCCTCCTGCTTGTCCCTGTGGCCCTGGGCTCTGGTGCCCACTCCCTGTGCCCAGCCTTCTTTGCTTTCCAGCTCGAAAATCCCAGGCCTGGACTTGGCTCAGTTTGTCCGTACTTGACTTTCAACCCCAGGTTCAGGAGGTGGTGACTAAACTCCTGACCTGAGACCCTGCTATCAGGTGAGACCTTCAGTGGAGGGAACGCTCTCGGTGGTCAAAGCCCGAACCGGTAGCATGTCTGCTGGTGGGTTCCCACACTCACCTAGCTATGCCCAGCCCCATCTTCTCGGTAGACCCTCTCCCTTCTCTCCATCTCTACTCCTTCCTCAGTGAACAAAGTCCATAGCACCCCGCTATGTCCCAAAGGCCATGAACAGCTGGGGCAACAGCAAAGAGCAGGACAAACCTGGTCCCCATCTTCATGGAGGCCATGGGTCAGGCCACTTACAAAGCAAAAGGAAGATGGGATGGAATGATCTCGCCCAGCCAGGTAGTCAGGGAAGGCTTCTCAGAGGAGGAGTTGCTCCAGGGAGTCACAGAGGACCCAAAGGAGACGGCTGCAGGGTGGGTGGAGAGCCGGATTGTAGGCAGAGGAAAGCGAGAGCACAACCCTGAGGCAGGAGCCGCCTCTGCTCCTGGGGAGCCTCACTTCAGGGCTCACGTCCCCCAGGAAGGGAGGAGGCTCAGGGTACCCCCAAATCCTGATGTGTCCCCCTGGCTGCACCCCCTGGGAGTTCCGGAAGTGACCGAGAGAAGCCTTAGGAGCCATGTCTATGGGCTGCTCTTTACAAAGGGACTGAGTTGAGCCTGCGTTTGGGGCACACAGAGCCTTTCCGTTTCGAGGGACAAAAACCCCAGTTAGGCTGACGAGGGAGGAATGGATTATCTGCGAAGGCCAGGAGGAGACGAGCTGGAAGCCAAATTGGATCCGAAGACGCGGGCTGCCATCTGGTCGGTGCCACTTCCGCTTTCTCTCTCTGTTCTGCTTTCCTCTGCTCTGCTTCTAGATGGCAATGCGTTCTCCTCCCGGGGAGAAGATGGCTGTCGCCGCTCCAGGACCTCTTGCTCCTTCCTGGTAACCCCAGAGGACCTCATCTCCCAGGGTTCTTGGGAGGCCCTCACCCATGGGAAACACCCACACATCCTCTCCTGAGAAGCCCTGGAAGAGCCACTCCTGGTCCCCACCACCCCTGCCACCCCCACCCCCCCATACACACACAACTACATTTAACTTACCCATCAGGGCAGCTGGACCAGAAATCTTTTTTTTTAAAGAATTATTTTATTAAACTTTATTTATTTATTTTAATTTGATCAGAGAGGGACAGAGTGAGAGAGAGAGAGAGAGAGAGATTTTTTAGAGAGAGAGAAAGTGAGAAAGCAAGCTGCCAGGTCCAGGACTCAAACCACGGTCAGCCATGTGAGAGTCCAGTGCCCTTAACCACCACACCACCTGCTGGTCTCCAAAAACCATTTTTAGCAAATAGTTAATGATCTGCTTTTGCAGTTAGAACTACATGTCTCGAGCATTTTCCTATAATATAGAATATTCTTCCTTGTAGTTTAAATACTTTCATTGTATCCTTTTTTTTTTTTTCCCAGAGAGATTTCTGCTCTAGGATATGTGCGCTTGCTGTAGAGACAGAAAAAGAGAGACAGAAAGCGAAAAATCACCCCCCAGGGGGGATGGCCACACTGCAACCCCTTCTCCATTCTCCTCTTGGGACTTTGGGCATATGCACACGTGCCTGGCATGAGTTTTAAGCTGCTGAGCCCGGGATTCAAGGGCGACGACTTGGGTGTCCAGCAACATAACCATTATGCCATCTGCTGGTCCCAGTTTCATTGTATTCTAATGCATTTATTTTAACTGTCCCATAACGTAGCAAACTGTCCTACTTTTCGGCAACATTGCAGCATGTATGCACCGTGACCCCCTTCATCTCTTCTGAAGATTTTTTATTGCCAGAAGGTTGTGTGCACCTGCCAGAGAGAGAGGGAAAGCACCCCCCAATGGGGTGTGTTCATGCCACAATCTTTTCCCTCTATTTCTCCTTCCCATCAGAATTTTGGGCACATGTATACACGCTAGGGTGTATTTTTCAAGCCAGTGAGGCTAGGAGCCCAACTGTAGTCAGGCAAGTGGGATATCCTGCACCCAGTGCCAAGGTTTTAACCACAGAGCTATGGGATCGGCCCCTAAATGTCTTTTTTGTGTTTGGGCACCCTTACAGCAGTTTCTCATGGTGGCATCTGACTCATCCACACTTGTTTTACTCTTTTAAAAATGTTATTTTATTTTGGGCCAGCAGATGGCGTGGAGGTTAAGGCAGCTGGATCCCACATGGCCAACTGCGTGGTTGGAGTTCCAGACTGGGCAACGTGTAAATCGTGCCAGGTGTGTGTGCACACATGTCCAAAATCCTGAGAGGAGATTGGAGGAGAAGAGATTGCAGCATGGTTATCCCTCTAAGAGATGACTTCTTACTTTCTCTCTCTTTCTGCCTCTCTGCAGCAAGTGTACGCGCCCTATAGCAAACTTAAAAAAAAAAAAAGTATATATTTAGGGATGACAAACAATAATTTTTAAGGTGTGTTTGCTTACCAGAGAGAGACAGAGAGAGGGAAATGAAGACATGCCCCAGGGGAAAGTGGCCAAGTTGCAATCCCTTCTCCTCCATTCTCCTGGGATCTTGGGCACACAGGCAGACGTGCCTGGTGTGATTTTTCAAGCCTCCAGACCTGGGGCTCAAACTGTGGTCGACCACGTGGGAATCAACACCACTTGCTGGCCTCTGTCTCTCTAGTCTTTTAACAAAGGAGCACCAGAGCCTCAGACTCAGGGCCTGCCCGAGGACTTGCATCTTGGTGAGCCATGTGGGAGTCCAACGCCTTAACCACTGCGCCACCTGCTGGCGCCAGCACTTCGTGATTTTGATAATAATTTCTCTCTCTTCACAAAGACTTTACTAACACATTCCTCCATCAACTAAATTTGCCAGATGCTCGATTCCGTGAACCTTCCAAACACTAGCTGTTAGCATTTTAAAATATTGTTAATGATTTGATAGTTTTTTCCCTTTCAAAAAGGGAGGGAGCTTCTGGAGAGAGGAGAAACCGGGAAGGAGTTAATCCCGCCATGTAAGAAGCGGCCAGCAGATGGCGCTGCCGCCTCCGGCGC
>NW_006159927.1:2580653-2586890 GCF_000334495.1 Tupaia belangeri chinensis | reverse complement strand
CCCGCTTGCAACCTTTTAAGGCCCCAGAATGGTTGGGGGGGGGGAGGGGCGGTCCCATCTATCTGCTGAATGAGCTGGAAGAGGAGACTACTGGGGAGGAGGCAGCCCTGACTTTTGTTTTTGTTTTTGTTTTTAGTTTTTGCTATGGTGCCTGCGAACTTGCCAGAGAGAGACAGAGAAAGGAACGGCCCTGGGGGGAGAGGGGAATGGCCACACTGCAATCCCATGTCCTCCTTTTAACTGACCACAAAGTACCCAGGGCTTCTAATGGTGGCAGCGTTATGCCTTTCTGTGGAAATGCATGTTTTTGTTCCTGAGCCCCCGGAATAGGAGAACAAGCCCAGAGACAGGAGATCCGAGTTCGAGTCTCCACTCTTCCACTCATGCCTTCTGTGATCCCAAGACTCTTCCAATCAGCAAAATGACCAAACCGGGCACCACAGTGGTTCCCAGTGGTGCTCCATGGAGCCCCAGGGGTGCCTCAGATGGACCCAAGGTGGAGCTGCTTGGCCCCCTGCCAGAACTACTTGGCTTTGGTCTCTCTTATGTGCTTGGGCTCTATCAAATTTTATTGGAACGAAAGACTCTGTGGCTTGAAAATGTCTGACTCTTGCACTGGGTTAGTTCTGTGGGCCCCTCACACGCGTGTTTTCCAAGATTCCCCATCAGAATGACCAGCTCTGTTCCAACGCACTGCTTCCTGCCTAGAAGTTGTTGAAAAGCATCGTTTCCTCCGTTGTTTCCTATAAACTGGCCTCTGTGTATCCGCAGGAACCGTAGTCCTCTGGACCGTGATGGAGCTGGGCAGAGGCCAGGAATTTGGGCAGCCCTGGGGGAGAGGAGAAGGCGAGCAGGGTGGAGGGGTCCTCTCTGGAGAGCCCAGCCTGGAGTCCTGAGGTTGGAGAAGATGCTGAGGGGAGCTGACAGGGATGGACGAGATATCTACACCTCTTCCAAGCCTTCTCACTCTCTCAGATGTAATAACCATACCTATATGTTTATGGTAACACTTTCTACCTTATTTTTTGCTTTTAAGCGTTGTGAAGGCTCATTTTATATGTTAACTTGACTGCACTATGGGATGCCCAGGTATCTGATTAAACATTATTTCTTTTGCTGGAAGAGATGAGCTTTCCAGGTGGTAGGCGGAGTAAGGCAGACGGCTCTCCTCAGTGTGAGTGGGCATCATTGGGTCTGTCAAGGGCCTGCTGGAATTGAAAGGTGGAGGGAGGCTGGAGACACCGGGCCCTGCCTGCCTGTCGAGATGGGACATGGATCTTCGCCTGTACTCTGTGCTCTTGGTTCTCAGACCTTGGAACCACACCATGGGCTTTCCTGGTTTGCTTCTTGCAGACAACAGGACTTCTCAGCCTCGGTAGTCATGTGAGCCAAAACCTTGTAATAATATCTAGCTATCCATGTGCCTAAATATATATCCTATTAGTTCTGTTTCGCTGAGAACCTTGACTAACATAGGAGTTTTACCATCTTAGTTGGCATCCTGAAACACTGTTTAGTTTGACTCGTTCCTGACCCTCATTAAATGGATTCAGACGTACCACACTCGTTCATGTCTGCTCAGTCCTGCTTGTACAACGCACCCACCTCATTGAGTAGAAGTGTTCGTGTTCGTGGTTGTGTAATACTCCAACGATGACCGTGACCCATATCCTTCCTGCTGTCGATGAGCATTTGGGCTGTTTCTAGGTGGGAGATGTTAGCGGGAAAAGTCCTGCTCTGAAATTCGAGTCCATGCCTTTCCGTGAAGGCACTGGCTCTTCTACCTACAGGGGACATCTATCTTTCTTTCTTCCTTTCTTTCTTTTTTTTTTTTTTCCGGAGAGGTTTTTGCTATAGGGTGCGTATGCTCACCAGAAAGACAGAGAGAGACAGAGAGACAGAAAGCGAGAAATCACCCCCCACCAGGGGGGATGGCCACGCCGCAATCCCTTCTCCTCCATTCTCCTCTCAGGATCTTGGGCACTCTCGCACACGTGCCTGGCGTGAGTTTAAGCCATCACATCAGGGACTCGAGCTGCGGTCTACTGCATGGGAGTCCAGCGACATAGCCATTACGCCAACTGCTAGTCCCAAGGGACATTTCTAAGAGTGGACTTGTTGAGTCCTCATGATGTAATTTATGTTGGGTTTTAGGAGATAGTGTCCACAGGTTTTCCTGCGTGGTCATACCAATTTACACTTTAACAAACAAGACCATTGGCGTTTCTTTTCCTCCACCCTCCCTTCCTCTTCTCTTTAATTCCTTTTACTCATTCATTCAACCCACACTTACTGGAAGTCTCCGGACTCCCTGAGTACCTCCAGTCAGGTTTGGAAGAGGTGTAGATATCTCGTCCATCCCTGTCAGCTCCCCTCAGCATCTTCTCCAACCTCAGGACTCCAGGCTGGGCTCTCCAGAGAGGACCCCTCCACCCTGCTCGCCTTCTCCCCTCCCGCAGGGACAAATTCCTGGCCTCTGCCCAGCTCCATCACGGTCCAGAGGACTACGGTTCCTGCGGATACACAGAGGCCAGTTTATAGGAAACAACGGAGGAAACGATGCTTTTCAACAACTTCTAGGCAGGAAGCAGTGCGTTGGAACAGAGCTGGTCATTCTGATGGGGAATCTTGGAAAACACGCGTGTGAGGGGCCCACAGAACTAACCCAGTGCAAGAGTCAGACATTTTCAAGCCACAGAGTCTTTCGTTCCAATAAAATTTGATAGAGCCCAAGCACATAAGAGAGACCAAAGCCAAGTAGTTCTGGCAGGGGGCCAAGCAGCTCCACCTTGGGTCCATCTGAGGCACCCCTGGGGCTCCATGGAGCACCACTGGGAACCACTGTGGTGCCCGGTTTGGTCATTTTGCTGATTGGAAAAGAGTCTTGGGATCACAGAAGGCATGAGTGGAAGAGCAGAGACTCGAACTCAGATCTCCTGTCTCTGGGCTCCGGGCTTGTTCTCCTATTCCAGGTGTTCAAGAACAAAAACATGGATTTCTATAGAAAGGCATAAAGCTAATTTAAAAAAAAATATTCTTTTAAATGATGCTTAGGGGCCAGCAGGTGGCATAGTGGTTAAGGCGCTGGTCTCCCACATGGTCAATGGCAGTTTCCAGTCCTGGGTCCCTCAAATCACTCAGGGCACCTGTGTGTGCATGCCCAAAAGTCTCAAGAGGAGAATGGAGCAGGGACCACGGTGTAGCCATCTTCTGTAGGGGATGATTTTTCACTTTCTCTCTCTGTCTCTCTTTGGTGAGTGCACGTACCCTATGGCAAAAACCTATAATAAATAATTTTTTTCAAATGCCCTTGGTTTCTCATCCAGTCATGTGGATATCAAGTTTCTGGGCCCTGTTACAGTACTGTCATCTTTAGCATGGGGTCCACTGGGACCCTGGTCCTTTCATTGGGGTCATCTCCCTCCTTGCTCTCAACCTCACAGCACCATCCTTGTATAACCACCTCCCTGCAGGACTCTCCCCCCTCAAGCAACTTTCCCCTGGGGTCTACACAGCCTCCTTTACCTCCCAGGGTGACGGACAGGCTGCAGGTGTATGCAGATGTGATGAGATATTCCAGAGCATTCTCCAGCTCAGTGAGGAGCCAGAGACCAGTGAAAGAGCACTGGACTGGAAGTCATGCATTGGGCATCTTTCCAGAAATAGCACCTGGTGGTTCTCCTTCGGGAAGGCACTCCTCCCTGATTCTCATTCCAGGTACTGGGTGGTCAGAACTCTCGATGTATTTTGCATAGGAAAAATACATCACGACTTTCCCGACAATGCCATCGTTTGGGAGGCTTGGAGCACTGCTGTCCTTGGGTCAGTCCCTCCTCTGATTTGGCCTCAGTTTCTCTACTTAGAGTTTGTATTAGTTTCCGAGAGCTGCTGTAACAAATTACTACAAACTGGAAGGCATAAAACCAATTCTAGAGAATAGGAGTCTGAAATCCAGGGGGACTAGGGGCTTAGTTTCAGGGAGGGAGCTGTCCCATGCCTCTCATCCAGCTTCTGGTAACTTCCAGCCACCCTCGGCATCCCTCGGCTTATAGACACATCATCTCATCTCTGTCCGTCTTCACATGGCCTACTCCCTTCTGGGTATTTCTGTGTCCCAATTTTCCTCTTCTTAAAAGGACTCCAGTCTCGTATGACCTCTCTTAACCTATTATATCTGCAAAGATCCTATTTCCAAACAAGGTCACATCCACAGGTCCCAGATTTAGGACTTGAACATGTATTTCCTTTCATTAACAAAAATTATTTTATTTAACTTTATTTATTCATTTTTTTATTTCAGTTTGACCCAAGAGGGACACAGAGAGAGAAAGAGAAAGTAAGAAAGCAAGCTGCCAGGTTTGGGACTCGAACCGCGGTTGGCCATGTGGGAATCCAGCACCCTTAACCACCACTCTGCCTGTTGGCCCCTGAGCATGTATTTTCAAGGCACAAAGTTCAACCCACAAGGTAAGTGAAGGAATTTGGGGCACATATGCACATGTGCCTGATGTATCTCTCATGCCTCTAGGGCCAGGATTCGAACTGAGTTCAGCTACATGGGATCTAGCTCTCTAACCACTAGGCCACGGGCCAGCCCACCAATCCCAACCCTCCCTTTTTTTTTTTTTTCTTTTTTTAAAGATTTTTGCCATTCAATGTATACTTGTTTTTTTTTTTTTTAAAGATTTTTGCCATAGAATGTATACTTCTGAGAAAGAATAAAAGAAATGGAAAGTGAGAAACCACCCCATGAGAGGGTAGCCATACCACAATCCCTTCTCCATTTTCCTCCCAGGATTTTGGGCACACACGTACACAAACCTGGCATGATTTTCAAGCCACAAGCCCAGGACTTGAACCACTGTTGGCCGTGTGAGAGTCCAGTGCCTTAACCACCATGCCACCTGCTGGTCCCCTGCCAATCCCTATTATTAAGGCAAGGGAGCTGGGATCCTCCTGCAACTTTCTGTGGGCAGCAGTACCTAGCTAGAAGTTGCTGACATGTTGTTTCTCACTGTGTGTTTTTGTGACTATTTTTCTCCTTATGGACTAGTACTGTTGTTTTCGTTTATGGTGTTGACATCAACGGTCTTTAAAGACTAAATGCGTTTACAGTAGGACAAGGGAAACTGCAAATAATGGCCTGGTGATGGTGATATTGCAGACATTGGGAGGGAGGCCCCAGGGGGGAAGACAAGGTCAGGAAATTCTGATTTCTGGTTCAGGCTCTGATACAGAATGGACACCGCGGCTCAGGCAGGAGAGGATGGAGTTGGAGTCATGTACGGGGTCCGGGGAGCCCCCAGTTCTTCGTCTCCCCACCCTCCTCAGAGCTCATGCCTCCGACCTTTCCTTCAGCCTTAGCAGACGGTGATCCGTGATGACTCGAAGTCTGGGCTGCCGTCTTCTTCGCCTGGTTCCTCGGGGGACCCCCTCCCACCCAGGGTCCCTTGGCCCCTATAAACACCCAGCTGCAGGTGGGTGCGTGGGGTACACCCTCCTTAATGACTCAGACAAACAAGTCTGGCGTCCGGAAAGGATGTTTCTGCTTTGAGAACTGCCACCTTCTGCTTAGCAAATCTTCACAGACCGTGTTTTAAATACTCTTTCTCCTTTTGCTGTGATCAAAGGACTTGCTTGTTCCCCGGATAGGTGACAAAAGATGTCAGAGACACTAATGAGAGAATGTGGTCGCCGCCCCCTTCCTCTCTGGGAGCAAAGAGAAGGCAGGGCCTCCTGAGCTGGGTGGCTTTAGGATTTGAGGGGTGCGGGTGCAGAGATGAGGGCAGAGGCTGCAGGCAGGGGCAGACGGGGGCGCCCCAGACAGGCTAGTCATGCAGTGCCAGTATCTGACAACTGCAGGTACCCCCCACCCCCAGCATGCATTTCCCCTCTGGGCAGAACTTCCCTGTTTTGCTTCCAGGTAATCACTTTGGGGGTGTCGACTCCCTCCCCATGGGTGGGACTGTGTGTGTGACTCAGACCTGCCCATAGGAATCTTATTTTATTTTTGGGGGAGAAGTTTTTGCTATAGGGCGTGTGTGCTCTCCAGACAGAGAGACAGAGAGACAGAAAGCGAGAAATCACCGCCCCCAGGAGGGATGGCCACACCGCAATCCCTTCTCCTCCATTCTCCTCTCAGGATCTTGGGCACGCATGCACATGTGCCCGGCGTGAGTTTTAAGCCACTGGGTCCGGGACATGAACCGCGGTCGACTACATGAGAGTCCAGCGACA
>NW_006159927.1:2569265-2580134 GCF_000334495.1 Tupaia belangeri chinensis | reverse complement strand
CAGACAGAGAGACAGAGAGACAGAAAGCGAGAAATCACCGCCCCCAGGAGGGATGGCCACACCGCAATCCCTTCTCCTCCATTCTCCTCTCGGGATCTTGGGCACGCATGCACATGTGCCCGGCGTGAGTTTTAAGCCACTGGGTCCGGGACACGAACCGCGGTCGACTACATGAGAGTCCAGCGACATAGCCATTACGTTAACTGCTGGTCATCCCCAAAGGATTCTTGTACACTCCTGGCCTCAGGGACCTGATCAGAGTCAAAGTGAATCCAACTTTTAGACCAACAACTGAGGAAGAGGACACCTTTTCCTGCTGGTCATAGGGCAGGGAGGCAAGGCTGGAGGGGTCGGGGCAATTACCCCAAGGGACTCAGGAAATGGAGCCAAAACACACAGCGTAAAACAGGCAGACACCGAGGCTTGATGAACCGAAGCTCCTAGATCAAGCTGCACCTGAATTTACTGCCCTTTTTCCCCTTAACCTGTTGAGTTTTTTTCTCAACAAGTGATAAAAGATGGCTGATTCGTGATCATTTTTTATCACTTGAACATGTGTCTTCCAGCACCAGGCTCCTCCACCCTACCTTCCCTGAAGGACTTTGCAAATGCCATTGTCTCCATCCCATCGCTCTGCAGTGCAGGCACAGCCTGAGCCCCTTCGAAGGTCATCACACGGCCAACAGTGGAAGAATCTTCACTGACGGGCCCAAGCGCAGGCAGGAAAGCTGAGGGCTGCCCTGGGGATAACTCTGGGCGAGCTCCTGAGAGGGCCCACACCTTGGCCATTGCTTCTGCCAGGGTGTCTCCCCAACTCCTAAGACACCACAGGGATGAGGGCCCTGTGTACGCAGGGAGGCGCCGCCAGATGAAACCTGGAACCTTCCTGCAGTCGCCAGCCCTGGCCTCACAGAGGACCCCCGGTCGCCCCCGCTCCGCCCCCATCCAGCCCCAGCAACCTGTTTCACCAGCTCTCCAGGTAACTTGATACGGAATGAAGCCGGAGCGCCACTGATGAAGACATTTAAATAAATGACTTACGCCTGAGGAAGAAAGCAAACGATTTATTATCAAGAACAGATGCGCAGAGCCCAGAGCACACTGTTCACAGGTGTCTCAGGGACCCTCCGCAGCGACAAACACCGCAATGGTGACTCTCAGGCCTCTCCCCATAGATCTGCACCAAGCAAGGTGATGGAACAAGGGATGACCACTGCCTTCGAGCCCTTGGCCTCCTGAAGACCTTCCTCCATGGAGGAGACCCCTGCAGCAGCCTGCCAGGCCGGGTACAGAGAGGAGGGGATGGCCCAGAGGATGGGAGTGGCCAGGTGACCTTGAGCCTGACAACCGGGATCAAAACCAGCCAGACCGCTGACTCTAGCCTCCCTCTCCCTCACCTTGGCTAAGTGACGCGGCCTCGTATGCGGCAGGAAAGGCCCGTCCCGTGGCAGTGGCACTGATCTGACATCTCAGTGGCTTGCCACTTCCCAGGTTCCTCTCTCACTTTCACAAAGCCCAGAGCAAGCTGAGACCTCTCCAGGACGCTTTTCTTCCACCCAGCAGCTCAGCAAACCAGGCTGCTTCTCTCTCACAGCCCCGCCGTTCTCAGCACCAGGTTTTAGGGCCCGGGGGAACTGGAAGGCCAGAAACCAGCTTGAAGGTACTTCTGCCCAGCCACTGCCACTTGCAGCCCTGAGGCCAGAGCTAACCTGGTGGGGACAGGCAGCACAAGGGGGCTGGGACACATGGGAGCAAGTGGGAATTGGGGAGTGATAGGAATCTCTGTCCTCCTCCTGTGGGACACCTCACTGCAGCACACTCTGCCCCACCCAGAGGTCCCTCTGCAGACATCTACAGAGGGCTGACTTAGAACCAGCACTGTGCTGGGCGTTAGGTCCCCTCTCAGGAACAGGGCAGAGTTGACCAGTCCTGGAGGAGCTTAGAGCAAGGAAGCCAGGCAGAGGTTTAAGCCACAGACCCTCATCGCAGTCCCCCGGCTCCTATTTCTGGGTCCCCTCTTTTGCTAACAGTATCACCACCCTTTCTGACTCACAGACTGTTTCCTCAGCTCCCAGCCTGTGAATCGGCCTCAGTGCTCTCGTCTGTACAATAGGGATAATGTAAGCACTACCAGAGGTCACCCTCCAGTAATGGGGAAAGGGGCTCCGGGGGGTAAAGCCTCCAGGCCTCCAAGTGTTGCAGCTGGGACGCAAACTCTGCCATCTGAGTTGGATCTGAGGGCATTGTCCAAGCCTTTCCATGACTCTTCTTCTTCCCTGGGCCCTCCAACTTTCTTTAAGAAGGCGGCCCCTGGAGCACAGTGGATAAGTGCTATGTACAGAAAGCCACATTCTACATGTCTGACCATGGTTCAAGTACCAGCCCCGGTGGCTTGAAAAACATATCAACACAAACATGTGCATGCCCAAGATCCTGACAGGATAGAGAAATGGAGGAAAGGGGGTTGCAGCATGACCATGCCCCATTGGGGGTGCTTTCTCCCTGTCTCTTTCTCTCTCTCTGTTGTACACACATGCCCTCTGACATTAAATGAAAAGAACCCTTTCTCTAAGAGGAAGGGAATCCAAGAGTCTAGCCTTCTAGCCACAGCCAAGTTCAGCTGGTTGACCTTGAGCCAACTGGGTCTTCTAAAGACAACTTGAACCAGCTCAGCCTGAGCTCTGAGGCAGCCCTGAAAGTGGTTCCTGGTTCAGGTCATTCTCGGTGGATCATGCAGCTGTCCTACCACCCAGGACCTAGATAGGACCAGCTCTAAGCCCTTCCCCACCTCCCCACCCTCCCACCCCCGCTCTTTCTCCACACATAGATGCAGTTGAAAAGCTTGCCATGGGACCAGTAAGGCCACCACAGCCACCATGAGAAATCTGATCCCGAATGACTGATTAAAATCAGGAGGAGGTTTTGATCAGCCAGGGGCCATATGCTATTAAACTGAAGATGAAAGTCCAAATGATAAGCATCATCTCGGAAAGGATGTCGTTAGAGGAAGAACAGAACAGCAAGTGGCATCTTTTATCATCACAGCAGCCCCTCGCGAAGCTCTCGTTAGGGCTTGGAGGAACATCTGGGCCCTGTCTATTATGCAGAGCTTACCATGTCATTGTGCCTGACGACGGCTCCTGAGCCCGCGCCACGCTAAACTTCTAAATATACAATTAATGCCTATTAATTATAGTTTTCAAATCAGCAAAATGATCCTTCATTAACTTAATCGCCTCTCCTATTTTATCAGGAAATTGCGTGCTCTCTGTTCGTAAGCCACATCTGAAACCACCCGCTGGTGGGTGGCATGTGAGGCTTGACTGACTGTTACGGGGAAGGGGAGAGGTTGTCCTCCTGCCACTGCGACAACCCCCCACCCCACTCCTCACCCTTGGGAGGCAGAAAGCCATGGAGGGCCTCCCGAGTATTCCATGGAGTTGTCTGAGCAGGCATGGGGGCCCAGGAGATGGTGATGGAGATGAGGCTGGGACAGCTTCCATTCAGGGTACCTGGTCAAGGGGGACCCCGAGAAGACCCCAGGTCAGATCGAGCTAGACCTGAGTCCAAGTGTGTTGGGGTGCTGTGGAGAGGAAACCGGCCGTCACTCCGGACGTGTGCAGCCCTCGTCTCCACTGTCAGCAGCCTTGGCGACCACTCTTCCCGCTCATACCAGCTGAGGTATGGGGTTGCTAGCCCCACCACAGAGGGGGACAAACGAAGACTCACAGGGGGGGATGACTGCCTGGAGACTGCAGAGAAAATCAGAAGCCAAACTGGTCCCCACTCAGCTCACCTAAGTCCCCGAGAAAGGGCCTCCTCCTGAGGTTGTGTGTGCCTGAGGGCAACTGCGGCTCAGTGGAGTTTTCTTCCCCTCATCCCCCTTAGCGAGGAGGGTGCTTCCCTGCTTCCGTGCCTGTAAGTTTGGCCATGTGACTTGCCTTGGCCAACGGGCTACAAGCCAATATGGTGCCCAACACAGTCATTACCTTATTTTGTTTTTAAGGTTTTTGTCATAGGGAGCATGTACTTGACAGAGGGACAGGGAGAGACAGTGAGAAGGAACGAGAAATCACTCCTCAAGGAGGAAGGCCGTGCCACACTCTGCTCTCCTCCATTCTCCTCCTGGGATTTTGGGCACACACACACATGCACCTGGAGTGAGTTCTGGCGTGAGTTTCAGGTTGCCAGATCCAGGATTCAAACCACGTTTGGTCACGGGGGATCCGGCACCGTCACCACTATGCCACCTGCTGACCCCGGTCCCTGCTTTTTGACAGGTCAGGAGATACTCAGAGACAGGAGGAAAAAGTGACAGGGAGGGAGGGGGACAGAAAGAAAGAAACAGAGAGGAAATGCTACAGGACACGAATCTTCAACTTTTTTATTTCGTTTTTAGTACTGTTATTTTTGTTTTGCCACAAGGACACATGCACTCACTGGACAAAGGAAAAAGAGAAAGTGAGAAATCACCTCCTGGGGGAAGGCCATGCCACGCTCTTTCATTCTTATCTCAAAATTTGGGGCACATACGCGCTGTGCCAATGTGTTTTTTTAAGCCACCCGTTCCAGACTCAAACCATGGAGTCAGCCATGTAGGATCCAGTTGCCATAACCACCATGCCACCTGACTGGCTCAAACCACGGACTTTATTGGGCCAAATTCCTTAGGGAAATTACATAACCTCCCAGCCTTACTTTCCTCATCTGTAAAACGGACACCATGGAAACCTGCCTCATGGACCAGCAGTGGTGTCATGGTTATGTCATAAGACTCCCATGTAGCTGACCACAGTTCGAGTCCCAGACCTGGTGACTTAACATTCACTCTGGGGACATGTGTGTGCATGCCCAAGATCCCGAGAGGAGAATGGAGGAGAAGGGATTGCGGTATGATTTCTTGCTTTCTGTCTCTCTGTCTCTCTGCTGAGCCCATATGCCCTATAGCAAAAAAGAAAGAAAAGAAAGAAAGAAAAACCTGCCCACGAAGGTGCTGTGAGAATTAAACAGGCTTTTCCTGAAGGACTGCTTTGCATCTGGTGGAGTTTTGTCACCATGGCCTCCCAGAGGGTCCAGAGCAAGGAAGTGGCTTCTCCCCCATCCTAGCGCCAGGGCTCCAAGGCTGCCTGGCCCCTGCTCATGCCCTGTGACAGCTTCTATTAGTGAAAGCCTCTACCGTTCTCCCTGCTCTGTTCCAAGTCTGTTCCCACAGCCTTGTGTTCAGCCCTATCGCCTCATCTCATGTATGCCTTAAAGAAGTTAACAGCCGAGTAGGGAGGACAGGGGAGCGGCTGTGCTATCGGGTGTGTGCAGGGGGAGCAGCACCAGCTCCAGGCTTGGGAACCAGGGAGGGCTTCCTGGAGGAGCCAGGTCTTGGAGGAGAAATAGAGCACATGTACAGATACATGGCCATCTGGAATTTCAGCTGCCCCTGCTGGGGACAATTCAGTACGCACAGATTTACCTGGTCCTGGCAGAACTATATCTTGTCCTCCTGCCAGTTCCCAGGGCATTTCGGTTGTATGGCTCGTTACAGAAACGCCTAAATCTAGGTAACGTATAGAGTAGAGGTTCATGGGCCAGCAGGTGGCTTGGTGGTTAAGATGTTGGATCCCACATGGCCAACTCCAGAGTTTGAGTCCTGCAGTCGACAGCTTCAAAAACACACCGGCTGTGTGCATGCATGCCTAGGATCTCAAGAGGAGAAGGGACTGTGGCATGGCCATCCTTCCTGGGAGGAGGAAGGGATTTCTCACTTCCTCTCTCTGTCTCTCTCCAGGGAGCTTATGTGCTCTATGGCAAAAATATAAAATATAAAAATAAAATAAAAAAAGAGTAGAGGTTGACTTAGTTCATAGTTTGGGAGGTTCAAGGTCAAGGGGCTGCACATGGTGAGGGCTTTCTTCCTGGAGGTTTTCTGCAGTTCCAAGGAACTTCGTAAGGCGAGTCTCTCTCACCTCATCAAGTTTACCAGGAATCGTGGGGGGGGGCCACCTGATAATTTAAATTCTTCTTTATCTTTTTTTGGTAAAGAATTCTTTTATTTACCTTTACTTATTTATTCACTGATTTTTAAAACAATTTGACCAGAGAGGAACGAGAGAGAGAGAGAGAGAGGAGAAAAGTGAGAAAGCAAGCCGTCAGGTCCGGGACTCGAACCGCGGTTGACCATGTTGGAGTTCAGCGCCCTTAACCACTATGCCACCTGCCAGCCCCTGATCATTTAAGTTCTAATCACCTCCCAGAGGTCCCAGCTTTCACTGCTATGATCAGATTACGTCTCCACCCTCTCAGCACCTTTCCAAAGGCTCGCCAGCTCCTAGCCTATGAATACGGGGGACACATTCAAATCACAGCACCAGGCCTTCTCCACTCCCACGGGAAGTGGGGGTTCAGCAACATACTCTAACATTTCATCCTGCCAGGGAACCCTCCAAGAGTGCTCTGTGCTTGTCCCAGAGGCCACTGCCTTTAGTGGCAACCTTGGCCACGTATCCTCATGTCAACTTGTCACCTTCCATCTCACCATCCCGTAATGTCACTCCCCTCTCCCATATTAACAAAACACAATCTGGCCTAAGTCCCTGTATCAGGCCGTGCCTTGGGGAGCCCAGGCTAAGATCAGCGGTAGCTGGGGAAGGAGCGAAAACTAATATGGCAGGCCAGCAGGTGGCACAGTGGTTAGGGTGCTGGATTCTCACATGGTTGATTGTGGTTCAAGTCCTGGATCTGGTGACTTGCTTTCTCTCTCTATCTCTCTATTTCTCTCAGATGAGTGCATGTGTCCAATAGAGTTGATTGTGGTTCAAGTCCTGGAGGAAGAGAAGGAGAAGGAAGAGGAGGAGGAAGAGGACGAGGAGGAGAAATACGGCAAGAGGAAGGAGCAGCGTATTCTGGGATGGAAGGGAAAGAAGAGTTCCCCGTGTGTAAGGCCCACTGGGAAGCACAGCGCCGCAGAGTGGAGAGGGAAGGTAGGAAGCCATGAGAGATGGGGCAGCAGATGGGCAGGAGCTGCTCACTGAAAGAGGGCCTGGTCTGCTGGGTCGGCAGTAAGGCCTTGAGACAGAGAAAGAGAGAAAGTGAGAAATCTCCCCCCAGGGCAAGATGTGTTTGTAGCAGGGAAGTGGCATAGGCAGGTCGATGTTTTCGAAGTGTCTTTTTGCCTATGATGTAGGGATCCCCGGAAGGAAGGGAAGCCAGTCAGCGAGTTGTTCCCAGGCAGGAGGAGAAGGGAGGGCGCGCTCTGTTAAGGCAGTAGCAACTAGAATGGAGGAAATCTCTTTAGGGGGTCATCCAAAAGGCCTTGGCAACTGGGTGAGTGATGAGAGAGGAGTCGTCAGGATGGGGTGGAGCTCTTGGTTAGGGCTACTTCGTGGACTGCCTTGCCACACACGGCGCTGGGAGCATGTTCTCGGGTAGGTGACAAACGTGTTTGGGAGCATGTAATTGAAGGCCTTTGTAAGCAGCCTAGAGACGGCCATGGAGGACAAGGGAGTGGATAAGATCCCTGAAAGTGAGTCCACGGAGAAGGCGAGCAGGCCAGAAAGAGAGTCTAGTAATGCCGTTTAAGAACTATTTAGGGGCCAGGCAGGTGGCTGAGGCAGCTGGATCCTGCATGGCCTGCTATCTGGTTTGAGTCCCAAACACAGTGGCTTAGAAAACATGCCAGGCGTGGGTACAAATGTGCGTGCCAATATCCTGAGAGGACAATGGAGGAAAAGGGATTGCAGCCTGGCCACCCCTCCCCACCCCGGGGGCCTGAAGGAATGATCTCTCCTTTCCCTCTTTCTCTCTCTGCAGTGAGCTCACACGCTCTATAGCAAAACAAAACAAAGCAAGCAAAAACAAACGCACACACCTTTTCATTTTGCAATCATCGTAAATTCTCAGAAAGTCGTGAAGATGGTACAGTGAAGCCTCGTGTACCCAATCTTACTGCTGCCATTTTTAAAAGAAGATTAGGCAAATCTGACTGCTAATTGTGGCCCAAAGAGGCTGGAGAAACTCCAACGGCGTTTGATGTCAGGAAGCGACTTTACTTAGAATTAAGTTCAGCTGTAAGTGACAGCAGTTCAAACAAGTGAGAAGTTGATTTTTTTTCCCTTCATCTATTAATCTAAATATAGGTACCCACGTCTGGGATGGTGGTTCTGTTCCCTCTGAGTCCTCAAGGACACAGAGTTCTTCAACCTTGTTCCATCATCTCTAGGGCGTTGTCCTTGTCCTCATGGCCCAAGATGGTGGCTAGAATTCCAGCCATCACATCTGCTTTCTTGATAGCAGAATGGAAGAAGAGACAGAGAAGAAGTGAGATGATGACAGGTCTAAACAAGCTATCTTTTTAGGGAAGATTCCCCCTAGTGACTAGGATTTACTCACAAAACTGAGTCACAAAAGAGGAAGAACTGTAGCCTTTATTCTTGAACTCTAAGCCCGAGGTTCTAGTACCAAGGAAGAAAGGTAGTATGGACACCCTGCTACCTGTGCCCAGAATCCAGGGGCAGAGGGCGTTCTGAGAGGGAGGATGTGACGGCGTCCTAGAATAGTCAAGACGTCAAGAAAAGTAGCAACTGAAAGGCATGGTGGCTTTCATGACAAGAAAGTCAGTGGCACTTGGCAAGGATAGTGACAGCTCTCCACCCAGCCCCAGAGCCCTTGGTTCTGGGCACTCGCATTTTCCAGAGTCAGCTGTCGTCGGGCGAGTGTGGCAGAAAGACAGAGGTGATGGAGCTGAGGGTACTGGATAGAGGGTGCAAACCCAGACCCACCGGGCAACAGCAGAGGGAGCAGGAAGTGGAGGGGAAGAAGGGAAGAGCCAGAAGGGACTGGGAGAAAGACATGAGGGTAGAGGGAGATGCCCGATTTCATGGCTTCCAAGGTGGCCACTTCTGGGTCCACTGTGGGGTCCAGGAGTGGATGGCAACAGAAGAGAGAAAAAAAAGACATCTCAGAGGGAAAGGGGTCACAAAACTGTGACCAGGTCTGGGTGGGTGTAGGAACCCCCCAGGATGCTGGCAGAATAACTGGTAGATTCAGACTGAGCCTCCTTACAGTCCCATCTCCCCCTGCTCCCCAAACTTCCCAACCTCCAAACCTCCTCGCCGCCCTCCAGTCCAAAGAGCCTATGAATTCCCAGGAAAATACCTGACCCCTCACCCTCTCCTCTGAGGTGTGCTGTGACCACCTCAGGGATTAGGATGCTTCAGCTGTAAGCAACAGAAACCCCGCCCAATGGGCACTGCCAGCACCTGGCTCGTGTCCACCGCACGAATTGTGTCTGCTGGTCTGACCCACTGGCAGCGCCTGTTGCTGAAGCCTCTGTCTGGCCACAGGGCTGGCTGCTGGTGTGTGGGAGCAGCCCTCCACAGGCCTGGCGGGCAGGCGGAGGAGAACCCCGTGCCCTTGCTGTGCACAGGCGAAGTCACCCTGAGGGCTGTGCCCGGGGCTCCTGGAATTCCTCAGCAGGACTGGCTCCAGGTGCCCACATACACTTCATATCCCTGTCTCATGTCCCTATTCCCCTCTCAGTGTTTTCCACGATCACAAAAAAATGAACAACCTGTAGGATCAGCAGGTGGTGTAATGGTTATGTCGCTGGACTCCCACGTATTCGACCGTGGTTCAAGTCCCAGACCCAGCAGCTCAATGTGTGTGTCCGTGCCTAAGATCCTGAGAGGAGAATGAAGGAGAAGAGATAGTGGCATGGCCATCACCCCTGGGGGGAGATTTCTTGCTTTCTGTCTCTGTTTCTCTCTCTCCAGCAAGCACACACTCTCTATAGCAAAAAATCTCTCTAAAAAATAAATAAATAAAATTAACAACTTGCACCCAAATCCTCATGTCAGAATCTTCTCCTGAGAAAAGCCCAACAACTGGAATGCAGATGCTGGGTGGCTGCCAGTGACAGGAGCAGTAGGAACTCAAGGACATCCTCCAGGGTCCAGGTCACTCATGTCTGTGCTCTTGGGTCTTCAGACTGGTAGCAAAATGGCTACCGCCATGACATCTTACAAGTCCCCAAACACACTACCCATTGGGTCTCCTTGGCCAGAAGAGGATCCCATGACCTTTTCTGAACCAATTGCTGCAAAGGTAATGGCTTTGTCAAGGCTGGCTTAGATTCATCGCCTCTGGGCAGAAAGAATGTTGGGGTCAACTATGAGACCAGAAGATGACCGCATCACCCTTTCCAGTATGACTTTCACCATAGATACGGGAAATGGCAAGACAGAGCTGGCTGATGCTCCATGGATTTTGCACTTGTTCGTTCATTCATTCATTCATTCATTCATTCATTCAACAGGCATGTAGTGAGAGTTTACTACATCCCTACCCTTGAGGAGCTTACAGGCTAGCTGCTAGGGGCGGGGGAGGCAAGGAAAGATGAGTGTGGCAGAGGGACAACCCTGAGGACACCCGACTCAGCTGTTTCACCATCTGGAATGCCCCAGCCTCCTTCCTGCAGGATCGCACCTGCCTCATAGAACTAGCATTCTCTAGGGGGCCTTTGCCCAAACCTCCAGGCTTCATCCTGCCTCTGCATCCCCTCAGGCCTCCAGGTCTCCGGGCTGACACTGCCTTGAACTGTCAAGCTCTAAAATCCTTGTGTCCTCAGTAAGGGGGAGGGCTCCTGAAGGAAGGAGGCTGTGTCCCCAGGGCTGACCCCCTAGCCAGTCCCAGCCAAGCCCCCCACACCTGCTGGACAGCTTCCTCCTCCTCCTCCCCGTGTCTCTCCCATCAATTTCTTATTTCATAAAAATCAATTTCTGTCCCGATTTTGCCATGTACATAAAAGACTGTGGCATCAATTAGCCTCCGTTCTCTCTCTCCCCCTCTCTCTTTTTCTTCCTCGTCTTTTTTGGAAACCTC
>NW_006159927.1:2550514-2569234 GCF_000334495.1 Tupaia belangeri chinensis | reverse complement strand
AGGGAAAATCTCATATTTCAGCAATTTGCATTATCCACACACTCAGCTTTGAAGTTCTAAGTTATGGTAAGAAAAGGACCCACTTATCTGCCCATAAAAAATGTTCAAAGCTTATAAATTCCCTGAAACAGATGTACATTATCATTGGATTTGCCTTTCTTTTTGCTCCAGCATGCCTAATAGAGTTTCGGCCGCCCCCTGGCCCCCTTCTCCCGCCCCCGTGAGCATCTTGTCTCCACAGAAGCCCGCTCCCCACTGGGCCAGACTGACTTCAAAGGTCCCAGGCTGTCTGTTAGAAGCAAAGCACAAAGTGGGAACATAGGGGCCTTTTAAATCCCCCACGTTTAAGTCAATATCATGTCTCCCTTCTTTCCCCTCTCCCGGCAGAAGGACAGAAGTCAGCCATTCCTCTTCTGCCTTCTTGAGCGCCAATTCAGCAATTACCAGAGAGAGGAAATGAAGGTCCTTTTCTCTCCCAGTCGCTCTGAGCCCTCCCTTTCTTCCCAACTTTTCTTTTTGTGCCTCCCTCCACTTAAGAAGATGTGTTCAACCGCAGGGAAGGTACTGCTGATCGCAGATGGAGACAACCGAGCGATCCTCAGCCTTTTATGGGGAAGGATGTCGTAAACAACGTCCAGCCATCGAGTTACCATCCAGCCCAACGCAAGCGCTCCCTTTCTGGTGACTCTTTCCAATCCCCTCTCCACACAGTGGCCAGTGTCACATCCTGTGTCTCCCCCTGCTGACCCTCAACTTCTGTTTGTTTTTTTTTTGTTTTGTTTTTGTTTTCATTTGCTAGAGGGTTTTTGTGCTCATGGGGATGGAAAGTGGGGGGCATAAGAAAGCACCCCCCTGAGGGGGGCGGTTATGCCACAATCCCTTCTCCTCCATGTCTTCTCTCAAGAGTTTATGCACACATACACATGTGCCCCGAGTATTTCTCAAGCTCCCAGGTACAGGGCTCGAATCGCACGCACAGTCAGCCATGGGGGATCCAGCCACCCCAACCACCATGGCTCTGGCTAGTAGAGGCTTTTAACTTCTTGACTGTCTCCCAAAGTAGTAGCAGACCGCGACAGCCCCCCACGCCTGCCCATCCTCAGTCTCCCTGTGCTGCCCGTGTTCAGCCATGCTGGCCTCTGTTGGCCCATCTCTCTCCCTCCCACCTCGGGGCCTTTGCAGTAGCTGTTCCCTCTAGTCTTTAAAAAAAATTTTTTTTTCTCCATAGAGATTTTTGCTATAGGGCACATGTGTTTGCCAAAGAGACAGAAAGAGACCGACAGAAAGAAAGAGAGAAATCACCCCCTGGAAGGCATGGCCATGCCACAATCCCTTCTCCAGTCTCCTCTTGGGATTTTGGGCATGTGCATACACATACCTGGAGTGAGTTTCAAGCCAACAGGACTGGGACTCAAAGCATGGTCAATTATGTGGGAGTCCAGCAGCTCAACCATCATGCCACCTGCTGGTACCATCTCCCCCCCCGACACACACACACACACACACAATTTTATGTGTATTTATTTCTTCCATGTCAGAGACAGGCAAGACAGAGGTACCTCCCACAGGTCTTCACTTCCCAATCTCCTCCCAGCCTTGGCCAGCCTGGATCATGGCCATGCATGCACACACCTGGTGTGCACCAGGGGGTTCCCAGCCCAGGCTTCTCCCATGGGGGTCCGGCACTGCAGTTAGCATTGCCACTGCACCCCACCCCTCGCTTTCTGCTGAGCTAACTCCTCCTCAGTCTTGTGGTCTCCACCTCCATGCAGCTTCTTAGAAAGACCCTCTGTAGCCCCAATTTCAATCATGTCCCCTCTGTTATTTCCTCGGGTGTCTCCCAAGAAGTCATCACAGTTAGCAATAACGGAACGTTGGTATGCCAGCTGCTGCTCCCCAGACTCAAACTCCCTGAGGGAAGGTAAAGACGTCTGCTTTATGTAGCGCTCACCGTGCTTCCTGGCCCCAGTGGTTGAGGACAGAACATCTGAAAGTAGAGGTGGGTCGAGGAGTCTGAGAAAAACGTGAGACAGGTGTGGTCCAGGAAGGGCAGGTGGGCCTGAGCAGACCCTCTCTGGGCACAGTGCCACGTTTAGGTCACTCTTTGCCTAAATCTGTCCAAAGCTCAATTAAGACAGCTCCGTCACACCAGCGGGTGAGTGTACCCCAGAGACCGACTTGCAATAACTGAACCGCACAGCAAGACTGAGTGAGCCACTCAAATGTCAAATACTTTCTCCCCAAGGAAGAAGGGAGGGAGGGAAGGAGAGAAAGAAGGGAGGGAGGGAGGAAAGGTCACGTGTACCATGCTAGAATATTCTGGCTAGGGACTTCTGGGCCAAATCACCATCGGATGCTGCTTTTTGAGGACACAGTCACAGGAAATGGAATCAGGTGACCTCGGCTAAGATGGCCTGGGGCCCATCTCCATCTGGAGAGGATCTGGCTGGGGGACATGAGCCATTCAGTCCCCAGGGCTTCCGAACCAGGACTGGGCTGGGAGCCCACACCCACGTCCAGCTCGTACCCCCCTAACACAGCCCCTATCCGCCAGGCCACTCGAGTAGGTTCAGTCCCAGCTTTCAGTTTGTCCAAATGCTGCTCCCGGTCTGTGGGGGCAGAATTGGCTCACTGATCAGCCTGGGACCCTGTGAGAGGGACGCTCCACTGCCTGTCTGTGTTTATAAATCCAATAAGCAAAGATGTACCGCAAGCCGGCAGCGGGCCATCCGCTGTCTTATAGTCATTTGACAGACAGTTCGCAAGCACCTGTGTCTGCACGGCCTGAGAGAAGAGGAGATACTCTTTGGCGAGTAAGATAGTGCTTCCGTGGACACCAACTCATAGAGCCATAAACAAGCACACGCAGTGGATCCTTGTTATTTATGGATTCCATATTCGCAAATTTGCCTACGCACTACAATCTATCTGGGACCCCAAATCAATATTCACCGTGCTTTCCTGGTCATTCCTGGATATGCAGAGAGCAAGGAATAACTGAAGCCACCCGACCGACCCCGTGGTCACAGCTGAGGTCGAACAAGGCCACACTCTGCCTTCTTGTTTTCACTCACATGCTGTAAACAAATGGCCTTTGTATGGGCTTTCAGTGCCATGCTTTTTGCATTTGGGGTTCTGTGTTGGGGATTCTGCCCTTTAATACAGCCCAGGGCACGAGGGTGAAGCGCCGTCTAGTGTTCTCAAACACAAGCTGACGGTGGTGTGGCTTACAGAGAAAATACGTGTGTTAGATAAGCCTCAGGGCCAACAGGTGGCGTGCTGGTGAAGGCAACTGGATCCCACACGGCCGACTCCACGGTTCAAGTCCTGGACCAGGCAGCTTGAAAAACACACTGGCACGGGACCAGCAGTTAACGTAATGGCTATATCGCTGGACTCTCATATAGTTGACCGTGGTATGCATCCCGGACCAGTGGCTTAAAACTCGGGTGCATATACGTGCATGCCCAAGATCCCAAGAGGAGAATGGAGGAGAAGGGATTGCAACGTGGCCATCCCCCCTGGGGGGGGGGGGATTTCTCACTTTCTGTCTCTCTGTCTGATATGCCCTATGGCAAAAACCTCTCCAAAAAAACCCAAAAAACAAAAAACCATTGGCATTGTGTGTGTGTGTGTGCCCAAAACCCCAAGAGGAGAGTGGAGGAGAAGGAATTGCAGTATGGCCATCCCCCGGGGAGTGATTTCTCACTTTCCACCTCTGTCTCTCTCTGTCTCTAGCAAGCTCACGTGCCCTGTGGCAAAAATCTAAAAAAAGATAAGCCTTGCTCAGGCATGAGGCGTAGTGCTGCTGGCTGAGTTCGGTGTTAAGGAATCAGCAGTACATAACAACCCGAGTGTCTTTACACAGAAACACACGCACAGCAAGGTTTCGTACATATCGACGGGCTGATCAACACATGGCAGCAGACATTTGCAGGAACCTAACCTCAAGTCTTGCCCAGGAGCAATGGCTCCGCATTCTCTAATTCACAAACTGTCGAAGCAACTTTATGGAACATAATTACCACCATGTGTAGGATTTCGCCTGTAGTTACAAACACGATCACCCTCTGATTGAAGGGGACCGTGGGAACCATGAGAACTTGGGACACCATCTTGCCAAAGCTGGGGTCTCAGCCAGACCAAGCCTTCACTCCCATTTCCCTGGACTTGCTGGAGCAGTGGCAGACGAGGTGTAGGACTGGTCTTCGTTGGCCATTGTCAATGATCACAGGACGGATGGCTAGCAGCTTGTCCCCAAGGATAGGTGCAATGCTGGTGTTTCACCCCACCACACGGTAACCACAAATTTGGTAAGAGGCTTAAGCTAAACTGGAACTCCATTTCTTCGCTATTTTTTGTTTGTTTGTTTGTTTGTTTTCAGAAGGGTATCAGCAACTCCAGGGTAAGCATACAGTAGGGACTCCATCAGTGGTAAATACAGTGATTTAGACTCCTCGGTTATCCTGGGTCTCAGGGGTTGGGCCAGATTCCTTGAGGGCAGGGATAGTCCCCATTTAGGGCAGCTAAGAACTGTTCCAAAGGCTTCCCATCTCCCACCCCCATAAAAAATAAAAATAAAAATAAAAATAAAATAAATAAAAAACAGGAGCCACTGGGCATGGTTTTCAGGCTCCCCATCATTTTGGGCTCAAAGCTGCCACCTCCAAGGTCCAGCTTCCTGTGAAACTGGAGGCCCAGGGAGGGCGGAGGCTTGTCCAACTTCCACCACAAGTTGGCCCTGGAAGGAATGGCTCCATCGAGCTTGGGAGGCAACAAGGCAGGCGGAATGGCCCTTGAGCGTGTAGCAGAGGTGGCATGCCATGGCAGCAGTCCACGCACGGGAGGCTCTCAGCCAGCAAAGGGCAGGGCACCCTCCATCACTCAGGGCTGCACATCCCTCCCCATGAGCCCTAGGAGGTCACGTTCTCCCGACAGCCTTGGCCGTCTGTGTGCCAGGCTCAGTGCTGAACGCGTCACACCCACTGAACTATTTGCTTTTTATTATTACCTGCCAGAGGGTGCATGCACTCACCAGTGAGAGACAGACAGAGGGAGAAAGCACCCCCAACAGGGCACGACCATGTCCCAATCCCTTCTCCTCCATTTCTCCACCCTGTCAGGACTTTGGGCATGTGCGCACCTGTGCCCGATGTTTCTCAAGCTGCCAGGGTCAAGATTCAAACCACAGTTGGCCGTGTGGGATCAGTCTCCCTGCCCCATGAAGCTACAGGGCTGGCCCCCACTAAGCCATTTCATTTGATTCTCACCACAGCTCAGAGATGTGGGTATTCTGCTTAGTTCCAGGTCACAGAGAAAGAGACCAGGGCGCAGGGAGGTCGGGTCGCTTATCCAATGTTGCACAGCTGGGAAGTGGCAGAACTAGGCCTCAACTCGGGGCCAATACCTGTACTCTCAACCATTCTGCCCATCTCCAGCCTCTGCATCTCGTGTTCCAGTGACTGAATCCTGCCACCTTATCAAACTCCAGCCACAGAGCCGGACACGTAGGATCTAGAACGTCGGGTCTAGAGAATTTGGGGTCACGTCCTCCTGGAGCTACAGGTGAAAAAGGACCAAACTCAAACCTGGATGGTGAGATGCCACCCAGAGCGGTACAGAGGTGCCCAGCACAGACGAGGCAGCGCTGGCTTCCCCACGTGCCCACCCAAGAGCCCATCCTGATCAGCAGCCTCTCGGCTCTCCACTCCCAGAGAGCTGAAGGCATTCGTTCAGGGAGCTTGGTTCCTAAGAATCTCCTCTCACGTTTCTTGCCTAGTTTGTCTCCAAAGTGCTTGGAGCTGAAGCAAAGCAGGCCTCGTTAGGCCCACTTTATAGAAAAGCAAATTGAGCCTCAGAGGAGAAGCCGGTAGCCTAGAACTAGCCAGAGGGAATCCAGCACTTTTACACCAGGGCTTCTCCTCCCCCAATGCCCCACTCTTTAAGGGGTTCTTGGCAGTTTCTCCTGCCGCCTGGGACCTCCTGCCAGTGTCTTCCTGCCAACTCTGTCTCACCGACAGAAGGGGTACTCGTTATGAGTGAGGGTCTCCAGGACACCGCCAAAGGCCTTCCCACAAATTCCTTCCATGCCTAAAATGCCCCAGTAACCACTGTCCTCTTGAACACTCCGCCTTGAAGGGGTCTAGTTTTGTTGTTGCTTAAGTTTTCGCTCTAGGGCATGTGCCATCAACAGAGAGAAGGAAAGTGAGAAATCACTCCCAGGGGGCATGACCACACCGCCATCCCTTCTCCATTTTCTTACACACGGTGTGATTTTCAGGCTGCAAGTCTAGGACTTAAATTGCAGTCAGCCATGTGAGAGTCCAGTGCCTAACCTCCTCACAACCTGCTGGCCCCAAGCGGGCCCAGTTTTAATTAGCATGGCCGGCCCCCCAGTCCAGGCATTTGAGGAGATACAGGGGTCATGGGCTGACATGCCACAGGGCTGGGTCAAGGAGGGCATAGGCGAACCAGGCTGAGCGGGCTGTAGGCACAGGAAGGCATGCGCGCCCTTTAAAGGGGCAGCCGCTATTCATCCCCCGGGGATGGCTGCCAGGTGGGAATGAGAGCCTGGGTGAGCATACGCTTGGATTTCTGTGAGAAACGCCAAAGTCTAGATATGGTGGTGAAACCTTCCAATTTTGGGATTCAGAACATTTGAAACCCGGGGACCAGCAGTTAGCGTAATGGCTAGGTCGCTGGACTCTGATGTAGTCGACCGCAGTTCAAGGCCCGGACCCAGTGGCTTAAACTCACTCCGGGCGCGTGTGCATGCGTGCCCAAGATGCCGAGAGGAGAATGGAGGAGAAGGGATTGTGGCGTGGCTATCCCCCCTGGGGGGTGATTTCTCGCTTTCTGCCTCTCTGTCTCTGTCTGGCAAGTGCACGCACCCTATAGCAAAAAAAAAAAAAAAAAAAAATTGAAACCCTGGACAGGTCAAACAGGGAATGCTGGTGGGCCGTGTCAGGTGTGGTGCCAGTGGCCAAAAGACGACCCCGAGAGGCTTAGACTGAGCAGGAAGCAGGGGAAGGCGGGGCCCGCGTTTCAGACCTCAGGGCTCCTTGGGGAGTGTGGCTCTCTGCAAGTCGGCCTCGGTCCTGCTGTGACCCTCGACCCTGCACTGAGACACACAGCACAGAGCCGACCACTGGGCTGGCCACCACGGCAGCTGGGCCTGCCGACAACCAGCATCACCACAGCAGGCTGTGCAGGGTCCCTGCAGAGGCCGTGAAAACTGCCCTCCCCAGGTATCAGAGATGCCACTTACCCCCGCGTCCTTCAGAGGGCAGCTGGGACCACAGACTTAAAATGGTGCCTGCCAGGGCCAGCCGGCTGCACGGTAGCTGAGGCCGCTGGATCCCACACACAGACCGTGCAGTTCGAGTCTCAGACCTGGTGGCTTGAAAAACACACGTGTGTGTGCAAGCCCAGCTTTCAAGAGGGGAATGGAGGACAAGAAACTGTGGCGTGGCCATTCTACCCAAGGGGTGCTTTCTCACTTTCCTGCGCTCTGTCTCTCTCTTACTCTAGTGAGCTCATGCGGCCCTACCGCAAAATTTAAAAAAAAAGAGAGAGAGAGAAAGAAAAAAAAAGGTACCTATGAGTTGAGCCAGGCTCAGTCACAGAAAAAAGTACCCATCTAGCCTGGACCCCCTCCAACAGTCTCAGTTCTCCCATCTCTAAAATGGGAAGAATGCTTGCCTTGCCACAATTAGTTGTTAGAAGAAAGAATGAATGTTTGACCAAAAAAATTAAAGACAACACAAAGAAAACCTTTCCTTTGTAAGTAAAGATAAATGACCTCCTTTGTATGTTGTTTTTTTCTTTAAACAGTGAAAGACTGCAATTTTCTTTCCTTTCCTGAGCTCTTTCTTTTCTTTTTAAAATATGTATTTAGCAAAATTACAAGTTGGCAATGCTGGTTACTTTTTCAAACTTTTTTCTTTTTGGAGAGGTTTTTTGCTATAGGGCACTTGCACCCGCCAGAAAGACAGAGAGAGACAGAGACAGAAAGTGAGAAATCACCCTCCAGAGGGGATGGCCAGAACACAATCCCTTCTCCTCCCTTCTCCTCCATTCTCCTCTCAAGATCTTGGGCATGCATGCACACGCGCCCGGCGCGAGTTTAAGCCATTGGGTCCGGGACTCGAACCGCGGTCGGCTACATGGGAGTTCAGTGACACAGCCATTACACTAACTGCTGGTCCCTTTTTTTTAAAAAAAAAAAAAAAGGCTATGAAATCACCAACCCCTTCCTTCCCACCTCCCTTTATCGCTTAGTTCCTGTTTTCCATTGCCTACTACGCGCCATGTCCTGAGGAACCACCACTAAAGAGAGAGCTCCGCCTGCAGGAGTTTTATAGAACAGACCAGGAAGAAGGCCACCCCAGAACCAGGCCTACGTCGCCCACTGCTGACTGCCCCTCTGCCTGGGCACCAGCTAATTGGGCTCTAAGGAGTGAAGCCTTATTGGAGGAAAAAAAAAAAAAAAGCTAAACTAAATTAAAAAAAAAACAAAAACCAAACCATAGCCAGGGTCAGCTTTCATGAACTCATCCAAAACTACATGGTCAGAAAGCTCTAGAAATGAACTATCTTAATGGAGCAGGGGGCAGTCAAATTTAAGGGGGTATGGGGTGAAGAGTAATACTTCCAGGGCTTGGGACCCCTGAAGGCCTTGGTCCTGTTCTGCTTGTCATCCTGACATCTGAGCGATGGCCCTGGGGAACCTGAACAGTTTCCGTACTCTAGTCCTCTTCCTCAGACCCTGGCAGACCACAGAGGCTGCTTCTTTTTAAGACCCTAATTCCCCTTCCTGATGACCTCTCTCCCCCTGAGATGGAAGCTTGGAAAGGACTCAGAAAGGTCTGCCCAGACGTGACCCCAAAGCAGACGTTAACAGGGGCAGCGGCCTGGCCTGGTGGTGCAGTCCGTAGTGTTCGGAACTGAAGAGCTGGAAGCTATACGCCCATTACAGTTTGAACCTGGCCCAGCTGATCTGAGAACAGACCTGGTGCGTGTGTGCGTGCCCAAGATCCTCATGGGTTGGAGAACTGGTGTGGGTGATAATGGCATGGCCAAGCCCCAGGGAAGGTGTTCTCTCTCTCTCCCCCTCTCATGTACACACATACTTTGGGCCAGCAGTTAGTATGGAGGTTAAAGAGTTGGATCCCACATGGCCGGCTGTGCAGGATCAAGTCCTGGATCCAGTGGCTTGGAAAAACATTCCAGGCATGTGTACATATGTGCCCAAAATCCTCAGAGGAGGAGAAGGGATTGCAGTGTGGCCATCCCCCGGGGGGTTGATTTCTCCCTTTTCTCCTCTCTGTCTCTCTCCAGGGAGCATACATACCGTCATAGCAAGAAACAAACAAAAATTGGTTCCATAAGCTTGGAACCAAGCCTGAGTCTGCAGTTCAGCCAGGTGCGGCAGCTAGCGGCTGCACCAAGCCCTATTCCCCAAGGCTGGCCTTGACCAAGAGCTTTAAGGCAAAGAGGGAAATGTGAGAAGGAAAGTTTTCAGGAAGCCATTCACATCTGCCTTATTTCAGATCCTAGCCCTGAACCAAGAGAGGAAAAGATTGTGTGGTCCACACACCTCACCGTGGATCCACCCCGGCTGGAGGACACTGAGTCTCACTAATCTGGCTTTCTTTGGGTGCCTATATTTATGATAAGGAAGGAGAGGAGGGAATAGCAGGGCAGCTAGAAAGGAACGCAGAGCACACACACACAGGGCTGTTACTGAGTCCTCCAGTCTTCTCTACGGTGTGTCATGGCCACTTGCTTCAATATCCATGAAGCTTTTTGGAATCCCTGGTGAGACAGGGGATGGGGGAGCTCACTCTGTCGCCTTTTTTTTTTTTTAATAATTATTTTTATTTAACGTTATTCATTATTATTATTATTACTATTACTATTTTTGAATTTGACCAGAGAGAGACAGAGCGAGAGAAGGAAAGCGAGAAAGCAAGCCCAGGTGCAGGACTCGAACTACGATTGGCCATGTGAGAGTCCAGCACCTTTAACCATCATGCCATGTGCCGGCCCCTCTGCCTCCCATCTTAACACACATCCTCCTTAAGGCTGGGGGCCCCCCAGATTCCACACTGCTTGTGCCAAGGCACCAGCAACTGGGTTCTGGAGCCCAGCTGCAAAAGCATTCCCTGGGGTCAGGGAGCTTGTTCCAAACTCTGATCCTCAGGCCCTGCTCCCAGCCTCCGGATCTCTAGGGAGGCCTGAGCATCATTCCAAACTCTGATCCTCAGGCCCTGCTCCCACCCTCCCGATCTCTAGGGAGGCCTGAGTAACTGCAGTTGACATGATCCCTGGGGACTATTCCAGCCTCTGAAGTTAAGTATTTCCCTCAGAGGGCTCTTCGAGGTTACCTGGGGGAAATGCAACCTCTAAACTCTCAGCCTGGCTACCCCAGAAGTCACTTGGGAGTGTAAAACATCTCCACGCCTGGCCTTACCTGACCCGCATCAGCATCACCAAAGGCGGGACTCTGGTACCACCATTTTTTTTCTTTTTTCTTTTTTTTTTTTTTTTTAAGTTTTGCTATAGGTCACATGAGCTCACCAGAGAGAAGTGAGAAATCATGCCCTAGGGGGGATGGCCATGCCAAAATCATTTCCCCTCCATTCTCCTCTCAGGATTTTGGGCATACATGCACATGTACCTGCCATATTTTTCAGGCCACCAGGTCCAAGACTCAAACCATGATTAACCATGTGGAAGTCCAGCGCTTTAACCACTATGCCACCTGCTGGTCCCTCAGTACTAGTATTTTAAGGAATCTCCCCAGTGGCACTGACATACTCACAGAAAAGGAATTACTAGCTGAGAACATCCTGTTCTGCTCTTTCGCACCCCTGCCATCAGGCTGTCAACGCCAGTCATGCCTGGAGGGCCTCCTGTCCCGCTCAGGCTCATGGACTCTAAACATACAGCGATTCATCTACTTTGTTGGACAAAGCGGAGGGAAGAGGAAGTGCATCGGTTAGACAGCTGGAGAAGCGGCATCGAGGCCAGCCAGAGATGGGCGTCTAGGCCGGGCTCCGCCATTCCTCCCAGGGTCACCGTCCACTCCTGGGGAAAGGGCCTCACACCTTGTCATGCCAGAAGGAAGCCTTTTGCAGGGAAACACACCCATCAGATAATCATCAGGGATGTAGGCCCCTGAGAAGAGGAGCTGGGTTCAAAGGTTTGCTGATCTGGAAGGAGATGGAGACTAAAACCCTGACTGGAACTCAGAGAGCCTGATGTGGAGTCATAAAAGTTTAATGACTGGGGAACAGTACCCTGGCTATGGCTTTTAGGGGGTCAATAAATCGCATGGCGGAACCATCTGTCTTCGCTCTGCAGAACGCTGCCTGCATGTTGGGATGAGGGGTGGCTGGCTTGGGGAGACAAAGGCAGGAGCCAGGACAGCAGTGGCTGGAGCGTGACTGGACAAGGGCAAGGCTGTCTGAGGGTGTTTGGGGCATCAATCCTCCAGCCTCTGCAGGGCAGCAGGCAGACTCCCTCAGTAAGGGGTTGAGGGCAGTGGGTGGGGGCATTCACAGCCTGCTGCATGGAGCACATTTCAGGGGTCCACTCTCATTCCTGGGGACACCGACAGGCCTCACAGAGGCGGACTATGAGTGCTGGCATCTGACGACGGCAGCCTTCCCCTCCTCCACTGCCTCATGGCTGCCTTCCCTAGGGCCCATCATGATTTGAGATCTAAACACTGAGGAAAGGGGGGACATGCAAAGAAACCACTCCTGGTTGTTTCCTTTGCTGGAAAGTGTAATTGGCATGGCTGGGCGGGAAGTGCACCAGCCCCCAGTGTCCCCAACCCCGAGCTCCCTGGGAGATGAAAGCAGACCCTGGCAGCTGGGGGCCTCCCTAACTGTCTGCCTCTAGCACACCAGGCCAAACGTCCTCAGTGCTGCGTGACAGCTCAGCAGCCCTGGGACATCCGCACACAAACCTGCTAGTACATGTGCACACACGCGTAGGCACACATGTGCACAGGGCTGATCTCCCCTACGACCTCCCCAGATTCCAAGGGAGCCCTATGCTCAGAACTCAGGGGCCTGAGGAAGTAACCACTGCTCTTCTGGACCAGCCGTCAGATCTGCAAATAAGTCCGAACTTTGCACTCCCACAAGCCGACAGGAGAATGTGCTCAAAGCCTCAACAAGAAGCATGGTTGTTCCTTCTAGTTTGCGCTCCCTCCTCCCTCCCTCCCTCCCTCCCTCCCTCTGTGGGCCAGCAGGTGGCGCAGTAGCTAAGGTGCTGGACACCTACATGGTCAACCACAGTTCCAGTACCGGACCTGGCAGCTTGAAAATCACCCAGGGTATGTGGGCATGTGCCCTCAAAATCCCAAGAGAATAAAGGGATTGTGGTGTGGCCCTCTCCCCTATGGGGTGATCTTTCTGTCTCTCTGGTGAGCACACACATGCACACTATGACAAAAACCTTTAAAAAGAAAAAGATAGCATCGAAATTGAAATCATACTTGCTCTTGACCTCGGCAGGTCATGGGGACACTTCCCATCACCAGAGCTCCTGAGACGCGCCAGGTACAAGCACTGTCAATGCAACATGTTTGTCACCGTCTGGGATGAGAGATGACCCCCACGCCTGCCAGGAGGGACTGGGCAAGCTGGTGACAGCACCTCTAGCAACAGCAGGCCCAGCAGCTGTTAGAAAGGAGCAGAGAGACAGAACCAAGGGAGATTTCCAAATATATTAGGCCACAGAGAAAAAGGGGCCTAAGCATGAATACTATGCTGCTCCTGGTTAAAAATAAATGGGAGAGGGTGGGACAGGGATTAAGCCGTAAATGCAAGATTTTCTTCTTCAAAAATAGATCTGAAAGAAATAGTATTTATTACCTACTATTAGCACCTGTAAATAAATTCTGGGTGGTGAGTTCGCAGTGATTGTTCAAGTTTTCTGTTCCAAAAATCGTGTTTGAAATACAACATTTGGGACCAGCAGTTAGCGTAATGGCTATGTCGCTGGACTCCCATGTAGTCGACCGCAGTTTGCATCCCGGACCAGGTGGCTTAAAACTCACACTGGGCGCGTGTGTGTGCGTGCCCAAGATCCCGAGAGGAGAATGGAGGAGAAGGGATTGCGGCGTGGCCATCCCCCCTGGGGGGTGATTTCTCGCTTTCTGTCTCTCTGTCTCTCTCTGTCTGGCAAGCGCACGCGCCCTATAGCAAAAATCTCTTAAAAAAAAAAAAAAAGAAATACTTACAAAATTTAAGTGGGAAGTTTTTAATTTATCATTATTATTTTTTAGGTTTTTGCCATAATGTATGTGCGCTTGCTAGAGAGACAGAGAAGGAAAGTGAGAAATCTCCCCCCAGGGGGATAGCCATGCTGCAATCCCTTCTCCTCTATCTTCCTCTCAGGATTTTGGGCATGCATGCACATGCGCCCATGAAGATTTTCAGACTGCTGGATCAGGACTTGAACTATGTATGGTCAACAATGTGGGAATCCAGGGCCTTAACCACCATGCCACCTACTGGCTCCAAATGGGGAGATATTTGATATAAATGCATTTATTCTTGTAGAGAATGACTAATACTTTGATAGTCTCACACAACCAGGCTTTTAACTCCCAAATTCTCACAGTAACCCCGTGAGGGAGGTACTCTCATGACTCCCCCTTTATAAAGGGGAAAATGAGGTACATACAGGATTCACTTGAAGCATAGAAATAGAGAGTCAGGATTTGAACCCAGCCAGCCCAGCACCGAGGTCTGTGCTCACAACCACCACACTATGCTGAAGGGTACTATGAGGCACTCAGGGAGCTGGCCTCTGGGGCGTTGGCGGGTCTGGAGTGAAGCGAAGTCCTCTCTCTCTCTCTTTGCCAGAGGGTGCGTGCCCTCCTTGGAGAAAGAATCAGAGGGAAAAAAATGAGAAAGCATCTCTCCCCACCATGAGGCATGGTCACACTACAACCCTTTCTCCTCCACCTTTCCCTCCTTTGGGGATTTTGAGCAGGTGTCCCCGACATGTTTCTCAAGCTACCAGATCCAGCACTCAGACTGCGTGGTTGGCCATGTGGGATCCAGCCACCTTAACTAGTAGCAGCCCACAGGCTGGCCCAGGTTGACTTTTCACTATATATACCATTTTGCATCTTTCAGGTGTGCATGTTGCTTTTTTTTTTTTTTTTTAAAAGAGTTAGGTCCAGGACTCAAACCATGGTTGGCCATGTGGGAGTATCCAGTGCCTTAACTATCACATCACCTGTTGCCCCCGCATGTTACTTTTAAAAAATTTATTATATTATTATTATTTTTTAAAATTTGGTATAGGGTACATGTGCTCACCAGAGAGACAGAAGTAGGAGAAAAGTGAGATAGCAAGCCACGAGGTCTGGAACTTGAACCATGGTTGACCATGTGGGAGTCCAGCACCTTAAACACCAAGCCACCTGCGGGCCCCAATACATTATTATTACCATTATTTGTGAGCGCTTTTTGCTCTAAGGCGTGTGCACTCACCAGAGAGACAGGAAGTGAGAAATCACCCCCCCCCCCAAAGGGGGATATCACGCTGCAATTCCCTCTCCTCCATTCTTGACCTGGGACTTCAGGCATACAGACACACGAGCCCAGCGTTGAGTTTCAAACCTCCCAATTCCCTCTCCTCCATTCTTGACCTGGGACCCCAGGCATACAGACACACGAGCCCAGCGTGAGTTCCAAACCTCCGGGTCCAGGACTCGAACCACAGTCGACTACATGGGAGTCCAGTGATGTAACCATTACGCCATCTGCTGGTCACACACATTATTTTTAAAAACAATCTAGAATGTGAATCCCAGTTACCAAGAAAGAAGAATCCTGACAAGTGCGAGGTTGTCAAAGGCAGCAGGGGACATCCTCTCAGTGACAGGAACTACCCTAAAACACCAGCGGCCCCACTCCCAGCTCTCCTCTGGCTGCAGCAGTTCTGGGTCTGGGAGCCATTACTTCGCCTACTCACTGCCTCTCCCTCCTGCATTCTGACACAGACTCCACCCCCTTGTCATAAGGTTGGACATGTGACCTCAGCTGGGCCATGGTGATTGGTCCAGGAATGGGTACCAGATTTAAGCCCAGCCAATCAGAATCTTTCCTTAGCTTTCCTCTAATGGAAGATGGCTTTCCTGCTGGTTGTGGGGCTCAGGGGCCCCTGAAAAGGAAAAACACAGGAGGCACAGGAACTGGTCTCAGCTTTGTTCCCTGGCAAACGCTGTCACCACAAAGCCAGCTAGCTCCTGCCACCTCAGTTTGAGTTGGATTCTCGGGAAGCATAGCCCACACAGTCCGTATTCCTTGAAACTCTCTTCAAATTATCCAAGTTGTACACGTCATCTATTTTTTCACAAGGACCCCAACTTGCTGACGGCTGTCCTTTTCCCCATCTCTCCAGGTACCGGCTAAACAAAATCCTCCCCAAGCAGATGACCTTGTCCCAGGGTCTCCACTCTGGTGACCCCCATCCCCATTTCCTTCCAAGTTTCTGTACCCCAACAGATCTCTCCAAAAGTCTGTCAAACTCCAAATCCCAAGAAAGGACCTCTGAGGAAAGGCAAGTGGCTATTGCGTGTGAGGGACATCGGGCCCCCAGAGGAGGCAGGAAGGGTCCCATGTGGGCTCAGAAAGCAGCCAGCAAAGCAAACCACTGGCTTCTGCATGCTGGAACGGGTACCTGAGAGCACGTGTTTATAGAAAGACACACAGGAAGGGGCAGGTGGCACCTATCTATAGAGACAGAAAGCTCCATAAGAGATCCACGTAGGTACGTATGTATTTGCCAATATAAAACAAGGTTTCCATATCGTCAGTCACAACCAACACCACACAATTGCCCGGTCTTAGAAAACCATGCTTGTTTCTGTGGTTGGTTCCCTCTCCAGCGGTTTCCAGAATGAGAAGGCTGGTTTCGGGGCCAGTCTTTAAATATGTGTGTGTGTTTCTTTCTAGAGAGAAGGAGGAGCGAAGGAAGGAAGAGGAGGGTCATTTCACGTTGTGTGTGGTAAAGAGGGGCCTGGTTTGGGGTGAGGATGTGATCCCACTGGAAAGGCTTGAAAGGGAACTCCAGAAAGGATGGCAAAGGTCTCTAAGTCGGGCCATACAAACACAACGGGAAGGAGGTCGCACGTTCGCGGTCCGCTGAAACCCCTTATAGCACATTACAATCAGTCAAGGGCAAAATAAAATCAGAATTATACTAAGAGGTAGCAGCTGTTTATCTTCTTGGAGATCCCAAGGGTCCCTGGAAGCCGGGCCAGGTAAGGAATTCTCCTGGAAGAGACGGGGGTGGGCAGAGTTTTGGCCGAGGGCTCCTGGGCGCTGGGAAGGGTGTGGGCTGATGCGCTTGGACACTGCCGCTCCCAAGTCCCCAGGGAACCTCTGCCATGTATAGGCCACTTCCAACCCCAGAGTCAGTTCTTGGGTAAGTTATGCAGTCCCCACAACATATAAATAAAAGTTTAGTTTCTGTTTCCATATATCTTCTACATGAAGGCTAGCTAAATATTAGTGGAGTAACAATAATTATTAATAACAATAATCGTCATAATAACAATAATTAATAGAATAATGATGCCTGGGGGCGTCGGGGGTGGGGGTCCTTCATCTGGCAGGGTGGGGTCCTGGGGAGGGGCTCTATGTCTGGTAAAAGTGGTGGTAATGGTGGTGATGTTTATGGTGGTGGTGGTGCTCGTGTCTCTGGACCGCCTGCCCGGCCTGGCTCTCGTACACCACCATGGCGGGCAGCTCCCTCACGTGCTCCCGCCCCACGACGACGCTGCCCGGGGCCAGCGGTGCCTGCAGACCCCGACAGCCCTGCTGGCTCTCCTTGGCTCGGTGCTTGTGCTTCTTGTGCCCGAGGGGTGCCAGGGTGGGAAGGAGGGCTGGGCTGGCGGCCAGGTGGGCGGAGGGGGACACCGCAGGGACGCTGGGTCCCAGTGGGGGCTTGCTTCTTGCCCCTCGGGCCACGTGGCCCACACCCACACTCTTGCCCTGGGCCTTGGGGGACCTCACAAAGTGCTTGGTCCCATCCTGGATGCCCCGGAGCCGCTGCTGGAGCTCTGAGACCTTGGCGATCGGGGTGTCAAGGAAATGGAAGGAGCCCGGGTCCGCGCCTTGGGGCTTTCGGTGTGGGACGTGGATGGCTTCTGGCTCATGGGAGCGAGACCGAGTGGGGTTGGAGGTGCGGGGGGGCAGTTCTGACTTCTGGGCCACTGAAGGGGAGCCTGGGAACCAATGCAACAAACATTTAGTAAGCACTGACTGCATGCTGCGGCTGCTCTGTGCCCAGAAACCAGCCTGCCCTGCCCCAGTTCCCCGAGACTGCTAAAATGCCAGGTGTTCATCATGGCTGCCTCCACCCCATCCCCACGGGCCCCCACTGCCTTGGAAGAAATCGCTCTGCAATGGAACGTTCCCATCCACTCAGTGGACAGAGACCCTGACAACCATCTAAGGTCAAGGTCGGAGGGGCAAAAAAGAGTTCTAATTACTGAAAATGCACAGAGAAAACCAACCCCTAGAGGAATGAAGTGTGTGTGTGTGTATGTATGTGTGTACATATATATAAATATATATATATATCCACACATAGAGAGAGAGAGAAATTTTGCTATAAGGCACGTGTGCTCACCAGAGACACACACACACAGAGAGAAAGCGAGAAATCATCCCAAGAGGAAATGACTATGCCCCAATCCCTTCTCCTCCATTCCCCTCTTAAGATCTTGGGCACACATGCATGTATGTCTAGTGTGAGTTTCAAGCTGCCTGGTCTGGGACTTGAACTGCAGATGACCATGTGGAAGTCGAGCATCTCAACCACTATGCCACCTGCTAGCCCCGAGGAATGAAGTATATCAGGAGGAAGGGAGTTGGGAGGAGTGAAGTGAAGCTGGAGGTTGACAGGTGTGAAAGGCTGGCACGAGGGGCTAGTCACATTTTAGAGCCACGTTCTGCCAGGTCCATGCCAGCAAAAATAATCTGGAGAGGTCTAAGCAGTTGTCTTGGGAACAGGGTTAGGGGTGGGTTGGAACTGGGGACATGGAGTTACTGCTTTTCATTATATTCAATGCCTTTCAGTACTATGGGGTTGTCGAAAAAGTCATGACATATTTTCCTATGTTTTTCTTTGCAAAAACGCATCATGACTTTTCTGATTGACCCAATAGTTGCTTTTGTTCAACTTTGTGCATGGATTACTTCAGTTTAGAAAATGTTTTAATGTCACTTCCTCCAAGAAGACTCTTGGGCCTGTCCAGTCAAAGCTTGATGCTACCCCAGCCCAGGGGAAACAGTGAACACCACCCTGCACGGCCCACCTAGCCCTCGCAGTCACACTCTCCCCTCACCCAGCCTCACCGGGAACCGGAGTCCCTTACCAGGCCCAAACTGGGACGTGTAGTTTTCTATCCCGGCGAGATCTAAGTAGTGGTTTCTCCTCTCGATGTTTTCATCCACGCAATGGTGGTAGCAGCCAGACTGCTCCAGACGGCTGTCACCCTGGAACCTACAGCAGGGAAAGGAAGTGAGCATGTGGCCACTGGCCACCGGGACAGGTCCTTCTTGGCCTTTGTCCATTTCCGTCTTGGTTTTGGGACATCTTTCTAATCTGTGCCTCTATTTCCTTCCCTGCTGAAAGGGGACAGACAAGTGCCCAGCCTCTCTGGGACATCTGGAAAGA
>NW_006159927.1:2543838-2550483 GCF_000334495.1 Tupaia belangeri chinensis | reverse complement strand
GACTCTGATGAGAACAGGCCCAAGCAAATGTAGGGATTATAGGTCGAAAGTTAAGGATATCCCAAAGCCAGACTTTGAGAGGTGGCTTAAGCCCTGGTTTGCTTTCCCTGGAGGTATGAGCAGTAGGAACACCCCCAAACACGAGGGTGGCAGACTATAACCTGCCCCAAAGCCCAGAATAGGCCTCACCAGTGTGTATTAGCATGCACACATGCATGTGTGCATTTATGTATATGCATTAATGTGTATCTGTGCATATGTGTGCAGGTATGTGCATGTGTGTGTGTATGGAGGGGCAGGGAAGAGGTCCTAACAGAGGCCTTCTTTCTCTTCTGCAGGACCTGAGCTCCCTGCCCGTCTCTGTGATTGGCCCACTGACCCGGTCTGCCCTCCCAGAGACGCCAGTACCACACCCCACCTCCAGTCCCCTGAAAACTCTGTCTCCCAGCCCTGTCCACACACGTGTCCCCTGTTTACACTGCTGTCTCTCCTGTCATTTCCCAACGTTTTGCACACTAGGTGCTAACAGCCTCATGCCTGCTTTATTTGTTACTCAAAATATTTTCTTTGTTCATTTTGCTATAGGGTATGTGTGCTTACTAGAGAGAGACATACAGAGAGAGAAAGTAAGAAATCCAACCCCCCACCCCCGGGGATGGTCATACTGCAATCCCTTCTTCTCCAGTCTCCTTTCAGGATTCAGAACATGCACACACAAGCATCTGGCATGATTTTCAAGCTGGTGGGTCTGGGACTTGAACCACAGGGTCAGCCATGTGAGATCCAGCAGCCCTGACCTCCATGCCATCTGCTGGCCCTACTCAGTGCTTTCTTCTAACATTCCCTTGTTTTCTCCCTTCCTTCCTTGCAGTTAAAAGAAATAACAGGAGGCAGGACATGACAGTCTGTGAGGCTGCCCACATGCAAAGGGTCCTGGTTCGTAGCCCTAAACATGCCGTATGTGCCCATAATCCAGGGCTGCCTAAGGCTGGGGATGGAGAGCAACATCAAGACCCAGATGGGGGAGTTCCCCCCTTTGCTCATGGAAGAAATACACTTTTTTAAAACTGGGAATAAAAAAAAGAAATAACAACAGATCAAAGTTAACTGTAGCCTCACAATCCCTTATCCGCAATTCTGAAATCCAAAAAGCCTGAAAAAGATTTCTCATAATGCCCCTGACAGCCAAGCCCACCCTCCAGGGATGGGCAGGTGTTTATAGCCTCCACCTCACTCGGCATGACTATCCATACATTTCCCAGCAGAAGTACCGAGGTGTGAAATCCTGGGGCATGGTCCATAACCCACATACAACACCCGAGAAATTCACCAGGAGCGCATTCTTAAAGTCTAACACGTGTTAAATTCCAAATCATATCTGGCCCAAAGAATTTTGCATAAAGGGAGACAGACTTAAATTGAGTTGTTTTTCAAAAGTTAGTATGACGTGTGAGTCTGTGCACCTGAAACCACTGGTCCCGAAGAGAGCAGAGCCAGGGGCCCTGCTGCTTGGAATCCCTCGGGAGCATGTACTTTGCTGGTGCTCAGGACATGCTCACATGTACTGGGCACCACCTCTGCCAGGCCCACCCTACCTGAGCGGGGCTCGCTGCTTCTCCCAGCTTCGCAGCTCCTCGGCAGGCTTGGTCTCTGCTCTGGGTCTCGTGCTCTGCAGGTCTGAGCACAAAAGAATACCCGATGACTTGCTGGCTCCCGGCCCTGTCCACATGGCTCTGGGCACATGCCCCTTGGAAATTGCCCCGAGTAGCTTTACAAGTGCTCTGTGGAAGGGTCTCTGATCCAGGGTCTGGTTCCACTTACCTTCTCCCCCAGACTCCTGAGCTGGCCTTCAAGGCTCTCCCCACCACCAGCCACCCACCCCACAACACAAGCTTTGGCCTACCTGCCAAGCTTGGGCCCAACCTCCATGGTTCTGCTTATACAGGGCGTCCCCTCGGAGTCCCTTCCTTTCCTCCCAATCCTACTCCTTCTGGGATCTGCCAGAACCCCATCCTCAGAGCAGGTCCAGTGAAAGTACCCAGGGCTCCCTGCTCCTCCCCTTGACCCTTCTAGAGAAATGGGAGTGATCTGTCTCCTGGCCCTGGCCGCTGCTCTTCCTCACCAGTGGGATTGAGAAGGACGCTCCTCTTGCCCTGGCTCCCGTCGGGGGCCACGGTGAGCTTCACTCGCAGCGTTTTGCTGGACGTTGGGGAGTGGTTGACAGAGGAGTCGACTACCTCATAGATGGTGTGCAGCAAGCTGGTGATGTCCTGCAGGAAAGAGGGGCGGGAACCCTGTGGCTTCAGGCATACGGTGTGTAAAACAGAGCACGCAGAGGCCTGGGTGTCACACAGGTGCCGAATGAGCCCCTCTGGCTCCCCAAAGCAGGGCCTAGGGCTTGGATGTAGGGGCTCCTTTGGGAAGAGATCCCAGGAAGCAAGAGTGAGAGACTGGAGAATAAAAAAGGGAAACCCATAAAGAAAACTGAACAAGCAGGTTACAGCCTGGGCAATGGGCTCAGCCCCACTGGGCCCTCTGAGGGACCCTGTGGAAGGCATAAGTTGGTCATTTTTCCTCCACAATTTTTTTTTTTTTTGAGAGGTCGCGTGCACTCGCCAGAAAGACAGAGAGAGACAGAGAGAGACAGAAAGCGAGAAATCACTCCCCAGGGGAGATGGCCACACCGCAATCCCTTCTCCTCCATTCTCCTCTCAGGATCTTGGGCATGCACATGTGCCCAGTGTGAGTTTAAGCCACCGGGTCTGGGACTCGAATCACGGTCAACTACATGGGAGTCCAGCATAATAGCCATTACGCCAACTGCTGGTCCCCTCCGCCACAATTTTGATGATACGTGCCCACATCTAGCCTTTACCATTCTGGGTTTCCATTATTCCTTTGAAATCAGGCAGCTCAAGTCCATTAAGTATTTGCATCCACAATCATCTTCCATTTTTCTTTGACCAGTGCGTGTGCCCTATGGCAAAAACCATAGGAGTAGGTCTAAAGGAGACCTACTCTTCGTAGAGATTATCATCAATGAATCACCTCAGCGAAATTAACAAGAGTTCAATATATTCAACAGAGAATCCAGGTCAGTGCATCACAGTGAGCAGGTCCAGAATCCAAACCATGGTCAGCCATGTGGGAGTCCAGCGCCTTAACCACCATGCCACCTGCTGGCCCCCATTTCCGCTGTTTTAAGTCATTCCATCTGTGATGCTTTGTTAAGGCAGTCCTAGCAGATGCAAGCATTCAGATGGGAGAAGGGCCCCAAGGGGGCTAGACCCCTTCAAGGGCTGAGCTAGGTCCCAGCACCAGAGAAAGCCCCTAGTCCACCATAGCAACAAGTGAACTGAGAGGTGAGCCCAGAGAATGGGGATGGAGAGGCCTGCAACGGGCTGTTCTAGGCCTGATGAGCACCTTCTGAACAAGAAAGGAAAACAGAGTTGAATCCCGCTCCCCGACCCCGTGTTAAAGTCCTAACCCACAGTGTGACTGCACTTGGAGGAAGAAGGTGGTTAGGTTAAATGAGGCCATAAGGGTGGGGCCCTCATCTGACAGGGCTCAGGCTCTCTCACGAGAGCTCCCTCTCTACCATGCGAACTCACAGCGAGAATACAGCCATTTATAAGCCAAGAAGAAAGTCCTCACTGGGGACCCTACTGACCAGCCCCTGGACCTTAGACTTCCAGCCTCCAAGACTATGAAAATATAAACTTTTTTTTTTAAGAGGTATTTTGCTATATGGCATGTACACTTGCCAGAGAGACAGAAAGTGAAAAATCATCCTCCAGGAGGATGGCCATGCAGCAATCCCTTCTTCGTTCTCCTCTCAGGATTTGGGGCAACCATGCACATACACCTGCTGTGAGTTTTAAGTCACTGGTCCTAAGTCACTGGGGTCCAGGACTCGAACTGCCGTCAACTACATGGGAATCTAACGATGTAACCATTATGCCATCTGCTGGCCCTACTAATTTACTTTTTTTTTTTTTAGGTTTTTGCTATAGGGCACGTGCGCTCATCAGACAGACAGAGACAGAGACAGAAAGCGAGAAATCACCCCCTCCAGGGGGGATGGCCACGCCGCAATCCCTTCTTCTCCATTTTCCTCTCAGGATCTTGGGCGCGCACGCACACACACCCAGTGTGAGTTTAAGCCACCGGGTCCGAGACTCGAACCGCGGTCAACTACGTGGGAGTCCAGCGATATAGCCATTACGCTAACTGCTGGTCACCCACTAATTTCATTTTTAATGGAACCCTTCGGGGGCGCAGCTAGCACATCTAAGGGGCAGACTGGAACAGCAGGTGCTTTCCCCCCGGGATCCAGGCTGCTGTGGCTCGCTCGCTCGCTCACTCGGTAATCCCAGCTCTTCCAGCAAGGCTTGCCATCTTTTCCTTCCCTAAATTCTCTGTCCAGCCAGGGCTGCTCACTCCCTCTCACCACCCTGAAAAGCCCATGAGGGGCTGTCATTATACAGATGAGGCCACCGAGGCCCACCAGCATCATCCTCCAATGTGTTTCCAGCAGGTCCTGGCTGACTAGGGGTCTAGGCACGAGCATGTCTGGGCAATTTCCACTTGGAAATTCACCCATCGCCTGCATGGGGCATGTGAGCACAGGCGGCATAAATATTCCCAGTGTGAACGAATGCCTGGAGGATGAACAGGTCCTTGTTTCCGAGTCATGAAGTCGGTTCAGGTGCTGACCCTGAGCTGTGGATGCAGTGAAGGGGAACCTGCCCGCCCTGGCACATGGGTCCGTGCATGCCAATGGCCGAGGGTAGGGCGGTGGGGATGGGGAGAGCATTTATAGCCAGACTTGGGGTGTGGCTTTGGGGCTAAAAATAGTCCAGGGGATACATCAGGGTCCTCCCTTCACCTGCACCCAACCTGCTGGCTCCGCAGTAGGAGGAAGACATGACCCAGTGCACACCTTCTCCAGGGCAGGATGGGGCCCCTTTCCTCGGAAAACCCCACGTCCTCGCTCTCTTCCTTCCTCTCGTTACCAAAGCAGTAAAGGACTCAGATCCAGATCCAGAAGACGTTTCTGCCCCAGGGCTCTGCAAGGTCACCCATGTGGGGGACAACCCTCTGTGGTCAGCTCGTGAGGACCCTCAGCATCTCCAAACCCCAAAGGAATGAACAGGGGCCAGTTGCCTTCACTGCTGCAGGTACATCTAATGAAGGAAGGAGATGCCACTGCATGTTCGAGAAGCCCAGCCTAGTGTCAGAATGCTCAGGATTTGGTTCTGGAACTTCATTCTGGATTTGGGGGGTTGCCGAGAAGATGGGACACAGGCTAAAAAGGCCAGCAATCATCTTGCTACTACCAAAGCAAGAGCCTACCTGATAATAAAAGAACACACTAGCAACAAAGCCATGCAGAACACCCAGTTCTGAAGATACCGAGCTACTGTGTCCAGCCATGCCTGAAGTCAGCCCCCTAGGCCAACTTTAAATGATATGACCCATTGTATTCCATTTTTTTTTAAAAAAAGAATTGCTATTTAAATTTATTAGTATTATTTTAACTTGACCACAAAGAAAAAGAGAGAGAGACAGAGAGAGAAAGAGAGAGAGAGAAGGCAAGTCACCAGGTCCAGGTCTAGGACTTGAACTGCGGTCAGCCATGTACAAGTCCCACACCTTAACCGCCGTGCCACCTGCTGGCCCCCACCATATATTCTTTTTTTCCTTTTTCACTTATAGCAGTTTCTGCTGGGATACTGTCACTTACATGGCAGAGTCCCGAATGATTAAAAGTCAGCCATAGCTTTCTATTCCACCCTGCTGTAACATACCACAGCCTGAGGAGGAGGTGTCCTTTTTAACCCAGTCTTGCTCCTGGCAGCACAAAGGCAGACTTCTCCTGAACTATCACAGAGAAGACAACACTCCGCCCTGACCCAGGACAAGGAGATGAGCCAGCTAAGCTTCAGTGCCTCCCTGGGAACACCCCGAAGGCCAACGTGCTGGGCAAGAGGCAGGCCTGGAGCCTAGACCTGCTAAACTCAGCCCTTGTGTGTATGCTTGGGACCTCATCTGCAGCGAGCCCCATGCCTAAAGACAAGAGCCTCCCAGAAAACAGAGGGAAAGAAATGGGAAGGCAGAAGGAATGAAATCAATTTTCTGGTGGCTTCCACAATACCTGGAATTAAATCCTGGGGGCTTGCCAGAACCTTCAAGATCCCAGAGGACCAGCACTAGGACCCTGGCCATGCCTGTGTCTCTTCTAAGTGGCCGCCACACCTGTCTCCTTCAGCTCCATAAGGACCCTGAGCCCTCGCTCTCTCCCCTGCCTGGGACATCCTCCCCAGCTCTGCATGCTGCACTTGGCGTGACTCTGCTCCCACATGGCCTCCTCTTGGAGGCCCTTCCTGGCCGCCCTGGCCAATCTACTTATTTCTTTCACTGATCACATCTCAGCTTATAGCTGTCCTGTAATTGCTTGGTTTTGCCTCCCTCATCAGACTGTCAGGGCCACTCGGCGAGAAAGTGGGCTGTCTTGTGGCCTGCAGTGTCCTCACACCTAGTACAGAGTAGGTGCCCACAGATGGTGCCGGGTGTGCCAAGACACCGGCATGCAGAAAAGGCAAAGGAACTCGGGGGGGGGGGGGCGGGGCGGGGGGGGGGGGG
>NW_006159927.1:2533068-2542618 GCF_000334495.1 Tupaia belangeri chinensis | reverse complement strand
GCTGGCAGGGCCCTTACAGTTGGGGGTGACCATTCCGATACACTGCATGGCAGGTGCCACCTGGCCTGGAGAGGGCCCAGCCCTGCCCCTACGGCTCTGGGACCACAGAGAAGGGAGTAGGATAGAACTTGTTGGAGTGTTGGATCCCTCTTGGGGAGGCCCCAGAGCCCTGAGCCTGCTTCTCTCCCTCCCCTGGAGGAAGCAGAGCCTCGGCTGAGCGCAGGGGAGCCTGGCTGCTCCGTCCTCTCTGTCCCCTATGCCCACTCACCAGAACTCTGGGCCGCCCTACCACATATCCCCGAAACTCCCAGCAGCCTTGCTCCCCACTCCCTTCCGCCCCCCAACAATCCACTGCCTGTGACAGCCTTTCCACGGAGCAGGGCTGACTTGAAGGGGAAGGAACAGTGAGCCGGGGTGCCCAGTCCCTGTGCCTGGGGGTGTGGCAAGTGGCCGGAGGGGGTCAGGTGAACTCACCTCGCGGGTGACCTTGCCATTGTTGTCAAAGTCGTAGAGCGTGAAGGTCCATTCCTGCCGGCTGTCCTCCTCCACTGACACGTCACACTGCAGCTCCTGGGCACAAACAGATGGACAGGGCTGGTCATTTAGCTGGAACATAGGCCAAGGGGGTGCCTGAGCCCAGAGGCCAGGCCAGGAGGCCACCACCTGCCCTCTGCCCTTTCCAGTCCCTGGGTGAAAGAGGGACCTGGGAAAGAGGCCGGAGCCCAGCAGGCGGGGATTGACCTAGAGAGAGATGCCTGCAGGGTGCCTGGCAGACTCTGGGCCTCCGAGACAAAGCAGACACAGGGACAGGGCATTGTGGTCTCAGCAAGGCTGACTTGGACCGAGGGCTGGGAGTGGCTGTAAGGCAATGGGAACAGCAACTTGGGAAGCCGGGAAGGACTCCCAAGATGGGCACCTGACCTAAGAGCTGGGAGCCAGGGGGAAGACAGGGCACTATGAGCTCCAGTTCCAGAATGGGCCCCGGGGCCCGCACTGCTTGGCCCTCTACAGGTGTATGACCCTGTGCATGCACTGGTACGTCTCTGTGCCTCAGTTTCCCCTCATATAAGCCATGGAGAATGACAATGTCTATCCCACCAGGGTAGAAGATAAAATACATTCTGCCCATCTCCATGCCCCTCCACCCCCCTAGTATCCCCACAGTACTGGAGGACAGCTCCCAACCTCCCACTTCAGAGCCCTGTTCTCTGCCCAAAAGCAGCTGCAAAGAGCCAGGAATTGAGTGCCCAAAGGCAACCAAACAAGGGAGGGACAGGCCGAATGCCCTCCTCAGCCCTCCACGGACAGGTCAGAGTGTCCTATGTGGTTCTCTGGAGGGCTTCCAGCTGCCTGTGCTGGCAACTTGCTCATTAACCCATGCTTTATTGGCCTCTGACCCATGCCCTTGCACCTGCTCCCTGGCACCCCCTCCCCAGGACACTATCTGCTCCCAGTCCTGGACTAGGGGTCTGCACTGGGGGAACTGGAAGGCAGAAGTCCGTATGTGTGCCTGGCACTGCCTGGCACACAGAAGAGCCCAAGGAACAGCACGAGCTGCTGGTGGGTTTGCTGTAATGATTAATCCAGCCATAACTGCATCTTCATTGTTCACGGCAACCCATGGTGTCTGATCCCAGGGAATCTGAGCTGGGAGGTGGTGTGCTCCCTCCTTCAAGACTTGGCTGAGTATCAGATGGAGAGTTCTCGAAAGGATGCTATTCTGAGAAAGAGGATCCACAGATGGCCTTTAATATCCGTAAGATCCCCCCACTCCACTCTGAGAGGTTTTTGCTATAGGGCGTGCGTGCTCACTGGAGAGACAGAGAGACGGAGAGAGAGTAAGTGAGAAAGCATCCCCCGCAGGAGGACGGCCTGAAAACAAGGACACAGGCCCTTCTGGTCCTATCTCACATCACTCACTCCACCTCTATCTCCTGCTGTGGAGACGCTGGTGCCCCCAGCTGGCCTGGCATGAGGTCACCCAGAGCAGAGAATGTCCTTGGCATGTGGACACTGGCTGGATGTGCCTGAGCATGGCCTCTCTGTCCCTGGCTTCTGCTGCTCGAAGGCATTTCCCTCCAGCAGTGCTCAGGAGCCCACACTGAGTTCAAAGTCAGCCTCCCTCACCTGGGACATGCCCTCCAACACCTGCCGGAGTCCCGCTCCACTCTCCCAGGTACTTTCACGTGGCATGAAAAACATGCTGCCACACGACACTACACACACGCCCCTCCCCCAACACACGTACACCTGTCCCCTTCTTCCAGACAGTTTGAGTACGAAGTTCAGAAACCTGAGTTGAATAACTCTCCCCACCTGCCCCTCTCTGTCTTGTGTGGGTCTCCTTGGCCCCCTGGACTTCCTCTCATGGGTCATGACTCAGTCCCAAGCAGCCAGCCAGCCCCTCTGCAGAAATAGACACACTTGGGGGTCAGGGTCAGGGTCAAGGTCAATGCATGAGTTAGGGCCAGGCTAGTGCTAGGGTTAGGGTTAGGCCAAGGTTAGGGTAAGGGCTAGGGAAGGTTAGGAGCGGAGTTACAGTAGGGGTTAGGATCAAGTTTAGGAGCAGGGGCAGTGTAGGGGTTAGGATCAAGGTTAGTAGTAGGGTTAGATTAGGGGTTAGGATCAAGGTTAGGAGTGGGGTTAGAGTAGGGGTTAAGATCAAGGTTAGGAGCAGGGTTAGAGTAGGGGTTAGGATCGAGGTTAGGAGTAGGATTAGAGTAGGGGTTAGGATCAAAGTTAGGAGCAGGGGTTAGAGTAGGGGGTTAGGATCAAGGTCAGGAGCAGGGTTAGAGTAGGGGTTAGGATCAATGTCAGGAGCAGGGTTAGGACAGGGGTTAGGATCAAGGTCAGGAACAGGGTTAGAGTAGGGGTTAGGATCATGGTTAGGAGTGGGGTTAGAGTAGAGGTTAGGATCATGGTTAGGAGTGGGGTTAGAGTAGAGGTTAGGATCATGGTTAGGAGTGGGGTTAGAGTAGGGATTAGGATCAAGGTTAGGAGCAGGGTTAGAGTAGGGGTTAGGATCAAGGTTTAGGATCAAGGTTAGGAGCAGGGTTAGGAGTAGGGGTTAGGATCAAGGTTGGGGTGGGGTTAGAGTAGGGATTAGGATCAAGGTTAGGAGCAGGGTTAGAGTAGGGGTTAGGGCTAAGGTTAGAAGTAGGGTCAGTATAGGAGTGAGGGATAAGGTTAGAAGTAGGCCTAGGGTGGGACCAGCAGATGGTATAATGGCTATGTCGCTGGATTCCCATGTAGTCAGCTTCAGCTTGAGTCCTGGACCCAGTGGATTCAAACTCACACCAGGTGTGCATACATTTGTGCCCAAGATCCTGAGAGGAGAATGGAGAAGGGACTGTGTGCACTGCCATCCCCCCTGAGGGGTGATCTCTTGCTTTCTGTCTCTGTATCCCTGGTGAGTGCATGTGCCCTATAGCAAAAATCTCTCTCTCAAAAACAAAACAGAACAGAACAAAGCAAAACACCAGAGTAGGGTTAAGATAGGGGTTAGGATCAAGGTTAGGAGCAGGGTAGGGGTTAGGGCCAAGGTTAGGGTAGGGCTTAGGGCCAAGGTTAGGAGCAGGCTTAGGGTAGGGCTTAGGGCCTAGGTTAGGAAAAGGGTTAGGGTAGGGGTTAGGTCAACATTAAGAGAAGGGTTAAGGTAGGGGTTAGGTCAATATTAAGAGAAGGGTTAGGGTAGGGGTTAGGTCAACATTAAGAGAAGAGTTAGGGTAGGGCTTAGGGCCTAGGTTAGGAGCAGGCTTAGGGTAGGGCTTAGGGCCTAGGTTAGGAGAAGGGTTAGGGTAGGGGTTAGGGCCTAGGTTAGGAGAAGGGTTAGGGTAGGGGTTAGGTCAACATTAAGAGAAGGGTTAGGGTAAGGCTTAGGGCCAAAGTTAGGGGTAGGGTCAGGGCAAGAATTAGACCTTGAGTGAGGACCATGGCCTGGGCTGGGTTCAGATTTAGGGGCAAGGTTAGGGACACATGGAAGCCACATGCCCAGTGCAGCCTGCCTTCTGCCACTGCAAGCTCAGCCCTCTGCTTTGCCAAGCACCAGAAGGCCCTGCGTGGACCGGAGTGGGTTCCAGGAAGAAGCAGGCAAGCCCACGTCCTCAAATAGACACTGCCCAGCCCCTTAGCTCCTACATACAGGGTCCCTGGTGACTGTCCTCCACCCACCCTCCACCATGTGGTCTCCCCACACACTCTCTGCCATGTGCAAACCATACACGTAGCTTGTTCATCCCAGCCTACAAGCCAGTGCTGCCAAGGCTCCAGGCCTCTGCTCCTGCCATCCCTTCTGCCTGAATGTCCTTCCCATCTCGAAATCTCTCTGTGCATCCCCTCTCCAACCCCTCTCCATGCTCATATGGCTGGCTCTGATGCTGGCCTCTGCAGCCTGCACCCGCAGCCCCTGCTCCCTCCTACGGCAGTGCATAGACTAGAATTTCCTGGGCCCATCAGCCCGCACCCCTCTGACCTGCCTTAGGCAACCACCTCCCATGTTCCCAGCTCCCCATCACTTCGCCAGCCATGTGGTCACTAGATCTGGCCCCACTTCCCGATGTACACTCTGAGCAAGGACCCACACCCCATTCATGGCCGGGAGGTCCTGGCAACCCGCAGGCACCAAGCAGCATAGGTTGGAAAGAAGACGAGCATGCTCTGTTGGACACCCGCCAAAGCACATCAGGCATGTAAACTCATCACAACGACCAAGTCCCTGAGAGGTAGATAGCATCACTGTCCCCATTTTATAGGCAAGGCGAACAAGCAGGCCGTGACAGCAAGTCACACAGCTAGTAGGTTTTTGAGCCCCAGAGTTCTGCCCTAATGGTCCCGAAGGGAAACGGGAGGAGGTTGGAGGAAAGGAGGGTGTGAGAAGCTGGGAAGCCTCACGTGCCCCTGGCACTCTGCTCGGACGTACAAGGCTCTGAGTACTCTCTGGAGTTGGGGTTGGGGGGTATGGATGGCTGTGCGAACTGAGACAGCACATCCCTGTGTGGATCGAATGGGAAAACTGAAGCCCAAATAGGGTCAAGGACCGGTCCACGGCCTCCTTCCTGCTGGCCACCCGCACCACTGGACAGCCCTCATGTAAACCCAGAACAGCCTCAGGGTCAGAAGGGAAGGTTTCTCTAAGGGAAACGAGGCCCAGACAGGTAACAGCAGTACCAGGGCCAGAGTTCTATCTACTGCTGTCCACTCCCAGGTCCTTTCTCCAGGCCACAGCCCAGCTGGATGGCTCTGGCCACACGTCCTGTGGAGAGGGCAGGGCCAGGCTAAAGGTGGGCCACAAAGAGTCCAGGGAGGCTGCACTGAGCAGGAGGAGCCTTACAGTGGGGACGGCCATTCGTGCAGGAGGTGAGGGGTGCTCCGGTCTGCCTAGGCCTCAGCCTGCCTCCTGGCCAAGCATCATCCAGGTCGAGAACCCTTCCCATCTCCACGGGGCCCCTTGCCAGGAAAGAAACTTACTTCAAATTTCAGCTGCTTCTTGGAGCCTGGGCAAGACTCGCCGGCTTTCTCCATCTTCTTCTCATCTGTGCTGCCCAGCCCATCAGTCTTCTCAGGAGGCAGGGCCACTGCAGAGAGAGGCAAGCGAGGAGGTGTGAGGGGGGTGCAGACGTCGGGCTGCAGGGCCACCGTGCTCGCTGCAGCTCTGTCCCCAGCCTGGTGTGGAGGACTTCCTCCCTGGGCATTGGAGCCCATCCTTGTCCTACTCTTTGGCTCCTGGTGATGCTGCCAGGAGGTGCTTCAGGAGCCCCCCAGGCCCTGCATGAGACTTCAGTGCCCTGAAGTGGCATGTGACACCCAGGGCTCTGTGAGGCCAAAGGGCAGATGGATAAGGACAGAGGGAACTAGGGGCCCCCTAAGAAGGAGTTGTAGGATTATGGCCATTTTCTGTACTGTCCATACTGACACTGTGGTCTCAAAGATGTCACCTGCCTAGGTCCAGCACAGGGGACACTGAAGGGTGCTTGAGAGAGTGACAGAAATTGAGTTCTACAGGGGTGGTGAAGGGCATGGGTGTGCATCGACATGGGTGTACATCAGCATGCACACGCACACGCACGTACACGCAGCCTCCCCAGGGAGCAAGCTCGCCCTCTGCTCACCTGGGCCCACCTCCTTACCAAAGGTCACCGTCCTTTGTGTGTCTTTCAGGAGCAGTGGGAGAGTGGGTGTGAAATCCCACATCCTCCTGGCACTATTTTCCCGTGAACACCTTGGAGAGGTGCCAGGAACTGCTCGAGGGAGCACCAAGGACCTAGGACTCGGACTGCAGGCTCCATCAAATCTTGCAACGTCCCAGGGAGCCTCATCGGGCCCTTCTACCCACGGTGTCTCTGCCTGATAAAGGGAACCCTGGGTTTGCCCAGGGAGGTGCTTTTCTAGAACTGCTCACAGCTCCTCTCTCCTTAGGGTCTCTCTGCTGCCCGGGGCAGCGATTTCATTGTCCTGTCTTACAGGTTAGCAAACCGGCTCCCACCCAGGCTGCCAAGAGGACCACGTGAGGTGCTGAGATGCCCCAGCAAGGACGAGCACGCTGGACTTCCCCGAGGAAGCAGGAGCCTGGAGAGGGGAAGCTCAGGTGGAGGAACCAGATGGGGCTGTGCATCTCCCCTCTCCCCCACCCTCTCACCACACTCACCCAAGCTTTGCAGACCAGGCCCAGGAGCGGCTACTGGGGAAGGCATGGCAGGGATTCTCCCAGTGGCACTGGGCCCCAGCTATCCCGCGCCCCCCTTTCTGTCCGGTGGGGCCAGAGCTCTCTTCCCAGCAGTTCCCTAAAGCACTTCTAGTCATGCCCCTGTGCGTAAGATGAGGTGGCAGTGCCAGGCCTTCCACGATGCTGACTACGCCTGCTGTTTGTCAGCTCGGGGAGCAGGGGTAAGACAGCACCTCAGGGCGGATGGCCACACCGCAATCCCTTCTCTTCCATCCTCCTCTTGGGATTTTGGGCACACATGCACATGTGCCAGGTATGTTTTTCAAGCTGCTGAGTCAAGGCAGGATCCCACATGCGCTGTCGGCCATGTGGGATCCAGCCGCCTTAACCACCACGCCACTTACTGGCTCACATTAGTTCTACTTTCCAGATGCGGAAACTGAGGCTCAGAGAAGCTAAGTGCTCTGCTAGTAAATGACTGAGCTGGGATTTGAACCCAAGTAGCCTGAGTCATGCTCAGGCCACTCCACAAGCTGTCTCTGTGAGCCTTTCACAGTTTGATTCAGGAGGCCTGCTGCCTTTCTTAGCCTACCTCTTTCTGTCTGATAGGCCAGCGGGGGTAGGGAGGGGGGCGGTGGCCAGTCTCTGCACAGGCACTGTGTGACCCTGGGTGGGTCATGCCATTTCTCTAGCCATCTGGGTTTCCTTAACTATAAATCCAGGAGGCTAACCATCCCTTCCTGAGAGAAGTCTTGTGCAGATCCAGTGAGCTGAGCTACGACCTACAGGACTAAGAGCCAGGACCCAACACTGCAGGGTCCCAGCCACAAAGTAGCAGCAGTTAGAAGAATGACGGCCCCACCCCACTGATTTTTTGGGGACTGAAGATGGTTGGGTACTAAGTTTTCTTAAAACTGAGGCTTTTGGAATACAAATGGGCACAGAAGCATATTGAATATACAACACAGAGCTGGGTGGGAACAGGCTAGGGAGGGGCTGCCAGCTCAGGTGTGGAGAGGACATGAAGGCCACAGCCACAGCTGAGGCCCAGCACAGCAACACCTCCAGAGCCCCCCTCCCCTCACCCCAGCACAGCCAGCAGCATGCATGGGCCTCCAGCCCACAGTACCCCCCCACAACAAGGCAACGACTCCCGAGAGCCCATAGGAACCGCAGCTGGAGACCGTGGTTCCCATCAGTGACCCCAGCTCCTGGCAGTGTAGTGAAAGAAAAGAACATCGGCCTCCTTGGAAGATCTCCAGGGTGGGCTACTGGGACCTTCACAGTGGGACAGCTGTCAAGGAGGGTCACTGCCCTCCCTGCACCTCCAAATCAAACAGTCTGATGGCTGGAGCACCCCACTCCAGTGTGACCCTGGGAAGACAGGCAGACCATGAGCCAGGAAGGGACCCAAGGACAGTCAAGCATCCAGGGTGGCCTGGGCCCTAGCTGCCACCAATCTGAGTCCAGGTAGGGTGGGTGCACAGTCACTTCTACCAGGTCGTGAGGCAGTAGGCATTCCAGTCACCTGCAAGAGCTGGGTCGCTGGCTGTCTCCACCCCCAGCACTAGGTGAAGCCCTCAGCTCTGGAAGCCTCTGGCATGTCTAGCAGGTGCGGCAGAGCTGGGCAGGAGTGTCACAGTCAAGGGCACATTCGGATTTGTATCCCGGGTTCAGATTCTGCCTCTGCCACTACTGGGCAGCCCTGGAAAAGGCACTGGACTTCTCTGTAAAATGGGGATACGACATTCTCTCCCGTGCAGGGCTGCGGGAAGGCAAGAAGAAAGTGCTCGCTCAGCAAAGGGCTAGGACACGGCAGGTCCTCAATAAATGCTGGATGTAGAAAGGACACAGAGGAACCATGGTCCCAACTGGCAGCCCAGATCCAAAGGATCCCCCTTGCCCCAAACCGCCCACCCAAACAAACAGAATGATAACGTGGTGATATCGTGGCTCACACCATCCTCTATTCACCCCTCCTGCAAGGGGATGGAGAGAACAAAAATAAGAAGCGAGAAAAACAAAAGCCAGCTCCGTCTTCAAAGCCGCTGCCTCCCTCCACGGAGGTGCTGGCTGGAGATGCGAGACGGCCGGGCTTATCGAAACCAAACTCCAAGTTCAAAGGCAAGTTATCAGAAAACCACCTTCAGGTTCAATGATACCTTTCATGTTCCACTTGATAAAACCCAAAGAAAAGGGACCTCTGTCCCAGCTCTCTCCTTCTCTGGGGCACTCCTCCCTGCCAGACGAGAGTCTTCTCTTCCTTGCCTCCTGCCTTTCTCCTCTTCCGGAGGAGTGGAAAATGCCCCCCTCGACCTCTCCTATGTCTGTTCCAGAGACCAGCATGGTCTAGATTGTCCTCTCTTCACCAGCGACCCCTCATCTCATCCCAGCTCAGAGAACTATCTGTACACCCATGGTCTCAGCGAACCATCTGTCCACCCATGGGCAGCCCACAGTCACTGGTCAAGCCAGGGGACCCCTTGCAGCAAGGGGCCAGGCAACGGGGCCTTGGAGGCCAGGAACAAGGATACTCAGCACTCTGTCCCACCAAAGAAGGTCCTCCTTGTCTCCCACCCAGTGGCCAAAGAGGTGGCACAAAGAGGTGGTCCGAAAGCCATGTAGACGCCAATGCTAGAGGTGGGGGCTAGAACACTGGGGTCCTACACCCACACCCACATATGAACTCTCTAAAATCAAACCCAGCCAAACCACCAAGGGCCCCGGCCAGCCCCTGTGCAGAACACACGGCCCCCACACATCCATCGGGAGGTGGAGATGTACAAACAGTGTTCTCTGCAGAGCCACCCAGGCCTCACCAACAGGGAACAGGATAATGATGCTTTTGTCAGGACAGCTTTCGGCACCCACAGTCTGAGTCCACTCTCT
>NW_006159927.1:2528378-2532872 GCF_000334495.1 Tupaia belangeri chinensis | reverse complement strand
TCCTGCTTAACCCAGCAAGATTATCTTTGCGGAGGGGGTGGGCAAAATTGCAGCGCCTCTCTGATCATTCTTCAGTTGCAAATCAGTCACTGCAGGAGACACTACTGAGTTGAAGGAAGAAAAGGGAAAGGTAGGAGAAAAGAGGAAGGGAAGGGACAGAACACAGAGCAAAGCAAAGCCTTCCTTACACTTGCTCATGAAACACCTTTGGGTGATTTAGAGCATGACTATCCAAACTGCAATGCCTGTTTTTGCAAATAAAGTTTTAATGAGACACACCCACATGAATTCGCAGTTCTAAAAATTTTTGTCAGAGGATGCATATGCTCACCAGGGAGGGACATAGAGACAGAGAGAGAAAGTACCCCAACAGGGCATGGTCACACTACAATTCCCTCTCTTTGATTTCTCTCTCCTTTTGGGCCTATGGGTTCATATGCACACTGGCATGGTTTGTAAGCTGCCAGGTCCAGGACTAGAACAATGCAGTTGGTCATGTGGGACCCAACTGCCTTAACTGCCACCAGGCCATGGGCTAATCCCTAATATGCATTTTCGATGGCTCCTTTCTCTCTGTAAGAGCAACCTGAGTGCCGTCCTTTCTCTAATTCCTGCTTAACCCAGCAAGATTATCTTTGCGGAGGGGGTGGGCAAAATTGCAGCGCCTCTCTGATCATTCTTCAGTTGCAAATCAGTCACTGCAGGAGACACTACTGAGTTGAAGGAAGAAAAGGGAAAGGTAGGAGAAAAGAGGAAGGGAAGGGACAGAACACAGAGCAAAGCAAAGCCTTCCTTACACTTGCTCATGAAACACCTTTGGGTGATTTAGAGCATGACTATCCAAACTGCAATGCCTGTTTTTGCAAATAAAGTTTTAATGAGACACACCCACATGAATTCGCAGTTCTAAAAATTTTTGTCAGAGGATGCATATGCTCACCAGGGAGGGACATAGAGACAGAGAGAGAAAGTACCCCAACAGGGCATGGTCACACTACAATTCCCTCTCTTTGATTTCTCTCTCCTTTTGGGCCTATGGGTTCATATGCACACTGGCATGGTTTGTAAGCTGCCAGGTCCAGGACTAGAACAATGCAGTTGGTCATGTGGGACCCAACTGCCTTAACTGCCACCAGGCCATGGGCTAATCCCTAATATGCATTTTCGATGGCTCCTTTCTCTCTGTAAGAGCAACCTGAGTGGTCACAACAGAGATAACCTGGCTTGCAACAGCTAAAATAGGTATCTGGCCCTTTATAGAAAAGTTTGTGCATGACTTCGGTAGATGAATGGAACCCTCTACCTGCAGCCAGTGACATATTTAATGAGCCGGGCACGGACTGGATTTTCTTTCCTTCCTCTCTTTCTCCCGAGAGCCCTCTCCTCCTTTCAGTTAACCTATTTATTTCTTCCGTGATCAACAGGAAGAGAGAGAAAGACAGCACCCCCAATGGGGTCTGGATGCCACAATTCACCCCTGGTCTCATGTTGCCTGGATCACAGGCAAGTGTTGCTGGCGTACCCAGGGAGGTCTCTGGGTGTGATGCCAGGATCCTCCCATGTGTATCGGCCTTGCAAAGCATCCTGTATTACAACTGCACTATCTGGACCCCTCACCTACTACTTTCTTCCTTGCTGGGAAACCTTTGTGCAGTATGCATCCTGCCCAACCATACAGAGTGGCCATGGAAGAAAGAAAATGTCCATTCTGCTTCCTTAAAAACAATTCTGAGCTCAAGCAAGTCTCGGGTGGTTTGCAGAGTCCCTTCTTTTTGGAAGCCACTCCCCATCCATCCTCACAGCCAAGGCCATGAGGAGTCAGCTTGCCATGTTTACCAAATGACAGTTCTCTCCCACATTGGTTCCCAACCTGGCAGCTCTCCACCCCCAGCAACTGCCAGATTAAATGCATTACTTGACCATCTTCACCCGGCTCCCTTTGATGTTCCCTTCTCAAGCTTCAAAATACCTTTTGGAGGGAGATCAGACAGCATTAAACAGAATTACTAATTAATTAAGCAAAGTTAAATTTTAAACACTGTTTGTTGTGTTAGCCAAAAGCCTGAACAGAACAGACTTTTTTCCTCCGCTGAGATCAAAGCCAGTCTCTTCCCTCGCCCCTCCCCCAGTTTAAAAAAGGGGATGGGAGGAGGAAGAGAGAGGAAAAGAAGAGAGTGAGGAAATACCTCATGGTGGCAACTTTGATCAAGGAGCTCAACTCCAGCTGCCCCTCCCCACCCCAGCCTCAAGGGCTGCTCCTCTCGGGCCCCATGCTGGGAGAACTATGGTCACCTTCTCCAGGACAGTTTATCCTGGCAAGTAGCAATGGCCCAGGGAACAGGATGGCATGGCCCATCCAGTCCGAGCTGCTGACAGCAGATGCCACCCAAACAGCACGAGAGGACGGGCTGTGAAATAACAGTCCGCACCCCCTGGCACCCCACCCTCCTAAGCCGCCCAACAGGCTGAGCACCTCGGGGCTCTGCTCCCTGGCTGGGGTCATTTAGGGTCACAAGGAAACCGGCTCTGTGAAGCCAGCTGTGCCCTGTGCAACTCCAAGAGGTATGGTTCCCATCACAGATACCCGCATCGCTTATGGCATTTTTCAGACAGATGGCAGAAGGTGTCTTGGAGAGGGGCCTCTTTTTCTAATTTGTGCACATGCATTTGGAGCTGGCAGGGTGCTGTCCACACCCATTCAGTCTCGTGCTCTATTCTGCACGGTCCTATGTGGGATCTTCCTCTGCATCACAGAAGCCTCCCCAGCTGTGCAGCCAGAATGCAAAGTCCTTGCAGGTGGGGCTGCTGCTGGCTATCGCTCATGGTGGCCACAGTGTCTAGCTGTCCCCTACATGCCCAAAGCAGACAGTCCACCAGATCCCACAGGTAAGCATAAATAATTAAGGCTGGTTACATAACAAACGTGCCATGATTCCGACTTGATTGAAACTAGGAACTGACATGGGGAAGAAGGTAGTTAAAACTTTGGCTACAATCCAAATCCTGGATGATATTGGCAAATGCCAGTTAATTTTAGCACCATCCTCCAGGGCTCTGTTGATAATAAACTTTGAAAGAAGAGATAAATATAAAACAGTTATAACTAAATCCGTCCACACGCCCTCCACCCCCACCAAAGAACAGAAATGACTAACACTTCAGATGCAGCGAGGTCATCTCTGTCAGCCCAGTTACCTGGCAAGCTCTCCTCAGCTGATACAATGTAAGATTTAACACAAGCCAGAGCTTCCTCGCTGGCGTTTGGACACTTGCCCTCACGTAGCCACAGTCCTTTCTCAACCGTCCACATACAGAATATCTGCGGCAAATATTTCAGTCTTGGGGTAGCTTGCCAGGATGTTTCCTAGTCCCTAACCCTCCGACAGCAGCTGTTAGAGGGAATGCAGATGAATTTTAATATTAGCCCATGCCAAATATAATTAGACAGGTCAGTGTGCTGCCAGTAAAAAGAGAAAGATATCATATGTGCATTCCAGGCCAAATGGTTTCTTGCATGATCTGCATCAGACTCTCTGTAGGAAGCGAGGGTCCGAAAGATACACAAATGTGTTTGCAAGGCGGTCACCCACAGTGGTCTGCCCTGGGGATGCCGGTGAGGTTAGTAGTTAGGCATATTTCATAAAGACCTCTTCAGAACAACATGCAGCGTGTGCTACTATTAGCGTTGTTTTTCAAATGATCAATTTTGGGGCCAGCAGGTGGCACGGTGGTTAAGGGCACTGGAATCCCACATGGCCAACTGGGATTCGAGTCCCAGGTCTGGTAGCTTGCTTACTCTCTTTCTGGTGAAATTAAAATAACAAGTAAACTTAGGTAATTTGTTTTCTTTTTTTTTTTCTTTCTTTCTTTCTTTCTTTTTTTTTTTTTTTGAGAGGTTTTTCCTATGGGGTAGGTGAGCTGTAAAGTCAGAGAGACAGAGAGAAAGTGAGAAATCACCCCCCAGGGGGGATAACCATGCCGCAATCCCTTCTCCGCCATTCTCCTCTTAGGACCTTGGGCACACATGCACACGCCCGGCGTGAGTTTAAGCCACCGGGTCTGGGACTCAAACCATGGTTGACGACATGGGAGTCAAGCAACACAGCCATTACACTAACTGCTGGCCCCAGGTAATTCGTTTGTAAAATGTATTAATTTTATTCAGGATAGAGCATGCACAGGAGAGAGAAAGAGAGATACCCTCAACGGGGATCACATCGTGCTGCCATCCTCTTCCCCAGCCCTCCAGCTCATCGTCTTGGGCACAGGTGCACATACCCAGTGTGTTTCAAGCTGACCCAGAGACCTGAACCTGTAGAGAGCCGTGTGGCTTCCGAACTGCAGTTAAGTTTGTTATCAACTACACTGCCAGGCCAGGCCATTATTTGCATTTTATAATAAAGGAAAGTAAACTTTCAAAAGCAAACTTGGAGGCCTGCAGGTGGCATGGTGGTTAAGGGCACTGGACTCCCACATGGCCAGCCGCAGTTCCAA
>NW_006159927.1:2523320-2528325 GCF_000334495.1 Tupaia belangeri chinensis | reverse complement strand
GTCAAATTAAAAAATAATAAATAAATTAAATAAAATAATTCTAAAAAAAAAAAAAGACAAAATTGAGCAAGCCATTTCCTTGCTTAAATCCTTCCAGTGCTGTGCTATAGGGGAGGAGGGACTGCAGGGGCCCCCTTTCTCTAAGGATGAGTTCAAAGGCTCCTCGATCTGCCTGCTGCTGCCGCCTCTCGGCCCCAATTCTCCCCAGAACTGTTTTCCCGTTTTTTTGACCCTGCCGTGCTCTCATGCTGTTATCCCTGCCAAGAACACGCTTTCCATCTCTGCAACTCCGGCTCACCTTTCAGGTTCTCAGGTAAGCCTCTTTTCCTCTAAGAAGTATACCCTCATGCCCCCCTAGGGCTAGAGTAGGTTTGTTTGCTGGGTGAGCCTATATTACACATTATTATCATCATCCATTTAATTGTCTGACTCTTCCCAATGCAGACTCAGTATAGACAATGTCAATCACAGACCCATCACCACCATCACCACCACCACCACCATCATCAAAATGAAACAAAAGTACGTAGCAAGACCAGGATCTGCACCCAGAAGGCGCGAGCTAAAATCCCAGTTCCCCAGCGCCCAGCCACTGATTTCTCTGCTGTCACACTGCAGTCGCTGACACCTGCACCTGCCTGTCAGGGATGGTTCTGATCATGGCATCTGATGCTCCCCTAGTGACCAGTCCTCCCCCACCCCAGCCTACACTGTTCATGAGGCCGAGCCCACACCAGCTTCAGGGATGCACCCAGTACCCCCACCCGACCCAGCTTACTTCACGCGGGTGGCAGTGGTGGCTGGCTAGGTCAGTACTGAAGGACAGTGCATCATGAGGCTAACGGATCTCGGCTTCTGGGCTGCCCTCCTCACACCGGCCCTTTCCAGATTGGAATGAGCCTCCACCGTGTGCTGGCATGCCCAGAGGTTACTGCAACAGTCTCGCAATTAGACATTGCATCCTCCGTCGGTTAAAGCTGTTGCTTCTTTCCATTCTGGCTTCCCCTGGTATCAGGTATTGTGAGTATTTCTGGAAATGAGCGAAGGGGACGCCTAGTTGGCAATTATCTTTATGTAGGTTTAGCTGGGTATTTTTATATGGTTCTTGGTCATGAAAGAATGGTGTATACTTTTTCTTAAAGTAGACGCCTGAAAATTGTATATGTCAGGTCTCACAAAATGCAGATCCACCCTGGTCATTACAGTGAGAGACTAACATCTACAAGAAAAGTGACACAGGAGTTCTCTTTCACTTGATGTGGCTGAGCTCAGACAATGGGACTGCTGAGAGCCGAGGTAGCCATCTTTGCCACCTTTGGCAGTGAGGGCAAAGGTGGGGAGAGACACCATGCAGAGGAACAGGTGATGGTGTGTGTGTGTGTGTAGGGGGGGGGACAATTTAGCGTGTGTGTGTACATGCACATGCCTTTGTGTAATATGTGTGTAGATGCCATAGCTGGAACTCAGGGACCCAGCCAGGCTTTTTTCAAGCAAGTTCTACCCTAGAATTTTTTGATCTCATGAGCCAAAATCTTAAGTTAGGGTTGAGTTTTTCAAAGAACCCTGATTGAACTATTTATTCCATCACTTCAAGCTCCTGCTTTTCAGGAAAAACCACCCCTACCCACCACCACCACCACCAAAATAGTAATTTACCCCACATAGCACTCTCTGGAGCGGTTTCCGGCTTTTTCCACTCATGGGTATCAGTCCCTTCCTGAGACCAGAAACGCCTCCCTGGATCTTCTCCTCTGCAATCCAGCCTCCCCAGGCTGCATTTGGCTGTTATTACATTTTGCTTAAGGACCAGCTACGACTGAGGGGAAGAGAAAGGGGGGGATGGGTAGCCCAAAAATTCCCAACAAATAGCATTCCGGCCTTTCTTCTCATCAGAGCATTAGGTCCCCAGCCACTCTGCTTTGAGGTCTGAACCGGACTGAGCCGAAACATCTGTTCAGAGAGGGAGGGGAGAGGCTGGCAGAGGGGGCGGGAAAGGGGGAAAAAAAAAAGCCTTCTGTGGGCTAAAAATATCGTGTCCCTTCCACTCTCCCCCAGCCCTCCCCACCCAAGTTAAAACATGTGATGAAATTCAACTTTTACAATCTAACCCCGAGCTACTTGAAACCGTTAAAACCTCCTCGGTATCTGACACAAGTCAGAATTTCCACTGTTCCAGCCGAGCTTTCATGAAGAACAGAGGAAGTGCCGAGGTAACAAAGTCCGCCTGTTCTCTGTCACCACAGAGACTCGCTGCCGCAGGACTGCGGGAGTGGAGTGGGCCCAGACTGCCCAACAGGAGGGGCTCCAAACAGCGGGGAGCTGCCTGCCAGCTGTGGCCCGCCTGCACCTCCTCTGGGGGGGTCCCTGCTGCTGGCCAGTGACCTCCCCTCCCCTCTGATCCCAGGGAAGGCCCAACCAGACTGGTCGGAGAGTCCCGGCAGCCACCCAGGGTGGAGAAGTCCTGCCTCTCTTTAGCCCCGCAGAGACCAGTCTCCAGGCACCAGCTACCAGCTGACCCACTGCCCACTGGGCGTCTTTACTTGGCAGCTGCCAGGCACCTCGGACCCTAAGTGGCCAAGGACAGGCAGCCTGATGGGTACTGGCTGAAACCACCACCTTAGAAGTGATAGGTGCTGGGGCCAGCACATGGCATGGTGGTTAAGGTGCTGAACTCTCACATGGCTGACCACAGTTCGAGTCCTGGACCTGGCCGCTTGTTTTCTCACTTTCCCTTTCTCTCTCTCTGATCAAAGTAAATAATAATAATAATAAGTAACATTAAAATAAAATAACCATTAAAAAAAAGAAGTGATAGGTGTTTCCTTAGTTCCCGGGACCAGGAATCTCAGTGTACCCATCACCCCTGGCTGTCTTTCCCTCGTCTCCCTCCTCAGCCCTTCCCTGACCCATCCTCTTCTCTCCAGCCCCCCAGCTCCCCTGCAAGGCCGGCACCATCACCTTTCACCTGCACTGCCACACCCCCTCCGGGTCTCATGGCCTCCTTCCTCCCTCTGCATGGCCCATCCTTCCGGGAGCTAGAATTATCATATTAAAATGGAAGTCTGAATCTGGCAGCCATCTCCCTAAACCTCTCCAAGTGCGTGGCCTGACCCTAGCTGACTGCCCCACCCTCACCCCCGAGGCTCCTGTGGCCACACTGCCCTCCTTTCTGTTCTTCCCAAAACATCAGGTTCCTTCCACCTGGGGGTTTTGCTTGTACCTCCTGGCTACTCCCCCTTCAGAACCTCCCATGGCTGGCTCCTTGGGGCATTGCAGCTCAGTTGAAACGTCAACTTCTCAGAGAGGCCTTCTCACCCACAAACCTTCACTGGGTTTTTACCTCTTGACAGACACCAGTGCAAAACTGTGTCCGTGTGCTGGTTTAGTCACCACCACCCATCTCTCTCCCTTGGGCACCCTGAGGGCAGAGCTTACCTTTCTCAGGGCTCTGAACCAGCACCCAGCAGGGCCCCAAAGCACAGCAGGTGTTCAGCAAACATTGACTGAAGAGGACTGAGAGGCCTGGATTCTGCGTGACCTGGGCAGGCCCCTTCTCTCCAGGCTTGCGTTTTCCAGCTATAAAGGAAGGGCCTGCAGGCCTCCCAAGGGCTCCTGAGCTCTGTGGATGGTCAGGGAGGCTCACGCCTGGAGGCCTGCAGGGACTGGCCTGGAGCCCAAATCAAGTATGAAGGACTCTTCTCTGGAGTGGTCCAAAGAGGGGGTCGCCAGATGCCGGTGACCTCCTGGGTGGGCTTTGGGCCTTTCGTGTTTATTGAGCACTTACAGCATGCTGTGCACTGGGAGAACAAGGGAGCATTCAGAGAGCCTACCAGGATTAAAGCAGCTTTGGAAGCAGGCCTTCTTTGATCGGGGCTAGGTAAAGGATGGCAAACGCTTCTTCTAGAAGCCTGGACCCATGAAACTGCCAGAGTCATGACAACCCGCATATATGGGGCACTTAGAGACTCCATACCAGGGCTGTTCGTGGGGCTTACGTAAATTACCTCACAGCCTTCACAAAACCATGACGAATCAGCGCTGGAAGGACAGCTAGGTGGCACAGCGGTAATGCACAGCTAAAGCAATGGTGGAGCCATATGGGAGATCGTGGGTTCGGTTCCCTGGTCGACCTGATCATGTCAGGCATGGGTACTCAAGATTCTGGCTGACTGGGAAGGCTGGGGGAGGATCGTGGCTTGAAATTCTGTTGGGGGTGCCTTTCTCTCTCTCTCTCTCTCTCTTTCATGAAAAAAGTAAATAAATAAAAAAAAAAAAAAGGCAAACTAGAACTCCAAGGAACCCCACGAGGAAACTGAAGCACAGGAAAGTGACTGTCCCATGGTCACATAGTGTGCTGTGGGAGAGCCAGGCTGGAATAAAGAGAGGAAGACCTGCTCTTCCACTCCTATCATGGGTTGGTGGGAGGGCAATGTTCAGAACCAGTGCAGACTGGACCAGGCCCTTGGTTCCCAGAAGGCTGCTTGGCCCCCGGGTTTTACTCCAACAGCACTGCCCTGCCCCTGCTGCAGAAGCGGACATGTCCATCCTCAGGCTGGGAAAGCAGAGACATCTCGCAGGCTGCCACCTCTACTCCCAGGCTCTGGCTGGTGAGGACAGGGCAGCAGAAGCACAGCAAGGCCTACCCAGCAGCAGCCCTGGGAGGCAGGAGGGACTGGCCTGGGTCCTGAGGGGGAGGGGCTGCCTGCCCAGTGGCTTTGAGGGTGGGCTCAGTGGGCTGGACTAGGTCACCTTTCCACAGAAGATGCCAAGAAGTCGGAGACAAGAAATGGGCACTTGGGGTTGTGGAGGGACAGTGGGCAGAGGCTCAGAGGTTGAGACACACGAGTGAACAGAGAGGCCGGCAGGGGCCGGGACAGCTCAGGACAGGAGGCAGAATGTACCCCAAGAGAGAGGGATGCAAACACTTCCAGGGTTTTCCCTTCCTGCGGTGGGCAAGTCAGAGAGAGGGGCCACGGCCGTGGCAGCCGCCGCCGGCTCTGGTGGG
>NW_006159927.1:2501422-2522773 GCF_000334495.1 Tupaia belangeri chinensis | reverse complement strand
CGAGAGGGAGGGGCCAGGGCGGAGGCAGCAGCCGCAGTCTCTGATGGAGAAAAGCACCCTGAGACATAGTGGTTCCTGGAGGTCACGCAGGGCGACCAGGGCCTGCCAAACAAGTCTGGCACCGATTTTCCATTTGGGGCACAAGCCACAGGCTGCCACCACCTGGTGTCCTGCCAGCCAGGTGTCCTGCCAGCCAGAGAGGTGAGGAAGCCAGGTGGGTGCTGGGAGTGAGTGTGGAGTCACCCCTCCCCATCCTCAGAGCCCTGCCAGGTCGGCAGAGGGAGGGTCCCTCTCCACTTCTCCCCACTAAACCCTCACCTCCCCACCTCTGCCACGCCCAGCCAGCTCTCAGAGCCTGGAACTTTTGATGTTTACGTTGTTCTTCCCACAGTTCAAAAGGAACTGGAAGCCCCAGCCCTGCACGGAGCAGGCCTTAATCTCCCATCCCTCACGCTCCCAGCTGGCCAGTTAAGGCGGTTAAGACGCTGGATTAGGGCCGGCTTTACATAACAACGCAGGAGCTAAAGCCATCCTCTCCAGGGATGGCTAAAAGACTTCTTTTTATCTTCACGCCTCAGATGGCCTTTTTTCTCTCTTAAACAGCTCTCTAGCCCGCCAAGAGGCAATGAACTTGGCCAACAGGAAGACAAAGAAAGGATTCAGGACTCAGTTTGTTCCCCCTTGGCCAGCAGCACAGAGGGAACCCGCAGCCCCGGGCTTGGGGCAGGTGACGTTCCCATGGCCAGGACTCAGCAGCACCTGCTCTCCCAGACCTGCCAGCCACAGCCAACCCCCAATCCTGCGCAGGGGGGAGGGTGGCTTCGAACCACAGCAGGAAGGGTGGCCAGAGAACTGCAGTCCAGGTCACAGGGCCCAAGTTCCTCCAAGGGGTCTCTGGGGCCAAGCAGACAGGTCTAAGCACCCACCTAGCACAAGCCAGAGAAGCCCCACTCTTACTGCTGTATCACTTTACTGTTTTCACTTTTTAGTTCTGTCATTAGTTTTTCATTTATTTTAGCTATAGGATGCATGCACTTGCCAAAGAGACAGAGATATGAAAGCAAGAAATCACCCCATAGGGGGCATGGCCACACCACAATCCCTTCTCCTCCATTCTCCTCTCAGGATTTTGGACACACACGCATACGTGCCTGGGGTGAGTTTCAAGCCACCAGGTCCGGGATGCAAACCATGGTGACTCATGTGGGAGTCTAGTGCCTTAACCACTACACCACTTGCTGGCCCCAGTTTTTAATTTCATAAAGAGTACATGGTTACACTTTTTAAAACTTAAGACATCACCTATAGATAATAGTAATAACTCTTTTGCATTCTGTGTTTCTTTGTAAGCTTTGATTTGAAGAAAGAGGCTAAGAAGTTTAGCCAACAGCAACCTAGTCCAACTTCTAGTTGGGAAACTGAGGCAGGCTGGTGACCCCGAACTCCTCCCTTGTCAGTGGTGGCACTGATACACTTGGACACCATCAGTAACTGGTACTGGGCCCCCCGGTAGTGTCCATGCTGCCCTCATGAACCATGAACCCGATGAACCATGAAGTCCAACTAAGTGACGCCAACCCGAAGCCTTTCCTGGCAGGAGCTGGGACTCTTGGCTACCCGACAACCAGTGCTAGTAGGTGCTACCTACTATGACACTCAGTGTCCACAGTGTCCAGCTCCATGTCACCACTCATGTTACAGAGGGCAAGGGGGAGGCCCAGAGACGGAGGGACCAGCCCATGATCACCCAGCGAGTCTTTGCCAGAGCTGGGAGGGAAGCCAGGTCCATGGCTCATTTCATGTCTGTCTGCAGAGACAGGCAGCTTGTATGAAATCAGTACATGATTTCAGACTGGCCTCGATGGAAAGGAAAGTCCTAAGTTCAGTTCTAACCAAAGTCCCAATGAAGGACAGACGGATGGGTGGATGGATGGGAAGACAGGCGGAGAAATAAATGGGTGGGAAATGGAAGATGAATTACGGGATGAGTGGGTGGATGCTGAGCAGATGCCCCCAGGAGGTGGCTGGGTGGCAGATGGCGGCTGGCTGGCTGAGGGGTGGGTAACAGAAGAACAGGTGGATGAATGACTAGGAATGGACGGAGGCAAGGTGCTGAGGGTGGAGGGGAGATGAAGGACAGATGAGTGCTGGAAAGGTGAGCACAGAGTAGCGGGCGGGTGGGTGACTGGAAGGTGCTGGTGACTGATGAACATATACATGGACGGACGGATGAGTGGGTAGACAAGAAAAAGAACTTGCTAATCCGTTTCCATACGAATGGGAGGTATATGTAGATGAACGGAATCCATGCAATCCGTTTCTGGGGCCACCTCCATCCCCAGGGCCCGGCTCCCCAGATCTCTAGGGCCCAGATTCCATCATCTCCACAGAGCCAGGAATGACAGCTATGACTTGAGAGAACCCAGAGAATGAAGAGACTCAAAGTCGCTGAGGGCCTGAGAGCAAGCACCAGGTCCACAGGAAATACACTCCACGGCAACGCAGAGCCTGGACAGAGCTTTCCGTCCACGGGCTTCTCCCCCCTTGACTGGAGACTTGCTAGAGTTTGGTAGATGCGAAGATTCCCAGTCTGCCCCCAATTTCCAGGCAACTGAGTGAACGTCTTACAACTGTGCTTCTCCAAGTGCCATGGGCACGCGAGTCACTTATCAAAATGGGGTACCAGCAGATTGTGTAATGGTTACATCACGGGATTCCCATGTAGTTGAATGTGGTTCAAGTCCCAGGCCCAGTGACTTAAAACTCACACTGGGCATGTGTGCCCAAAATCCCAAGAAGAGAATAGAGGAGAAGGGATTGTGGCATGGCCATCCCTCCTGGGGGTGATTTCTCACTTTCTGTCTCTCTGGCAAGCACACACGCCCTATAGCAAAAATCTCTCTAAAAACAAAAATGCAGATTGGTGTCAACAAGCCCTGGGTGGAGGTGAGACTACGATTAACAGCTTTCATGCCAGATGAGGCCTGACCCTCAGGTCTGGCTCAGGTCCCCCCAAACCCTCCCGTTACTGCCTGCTCTCCTCTCAAGGCCCACAGGACCTTCAAGGCCTACATACCCCTAAGGACCCTTGAGCCAAGGTCCCCAGGAGAGAGGTCCTTACTCCCGGAAGGCTGTCCCTTTTTGGTGATTCTCTTCTCCGATTGTGAATAAAAACAGAAACGCTATCCCGTTCAGCAGACACTCCCAGCTTGGATTTACGATGACATCTGTTCCCTTGTACCAACTCTGGGAGTCCAGCAGGCAAGAGGCCCCCATTCCCAATCTCTGACTGTGGAAGCGAAATCTCAGGAAGGCAAGGTGCTGTCCTAAGTCCCATCAGCACGCCAGCAGCCGGCTGGCCCTTCATGCTAGTGTCCCAATTCTCTCCGCAATGTGGCGCTTCCCCTTTAAGTGAAAGCTACCAGGAGAGAGGCCAGAGGCCAGCTGCAGGGGTGGGGGGGTCGGGGGTGCACACATGAGCAAGTACACGCTGTGCACCAGGGGTGATGCAAATGGGGAAACAGCACAGCTACAGCATCTGGTCCTCCCTGCGTCCCTAATGCTCTTTGGAGGCTTCTCTCACAGTCCCCCAAGCAGCTGCTACCACCAACCCCAGGGACGGGGACAGTGAGGTGAAACTACCTGTCCACCTGAGGTCCCCAAGCTAATGGGGTGCAAGGCGGGATGTGAGCCCGAGTGCCTAGATTCTGGCTGCACTTGGTCTGGTGAAGCACTTCCCTCCCGTCTTCCTCCTCATCCTCAGCCCTGTCCCACTGAGAAATACCACACCCCATCTTTTCAAGAGCACATGGGGTGCACAGCTGACCGGCTGGCCCCATCCCCACCTCACTGCTGCTGGGACGAACGTGACAGGCTCCAAGTACCTTCTAGTCGGAAGTCCTCTTCTTCCTCCTCGCTGAGTGTTTCTCTGAAAACTTCACCCACAAGCTCCTAGAGGAAGACAAAGCAGGACATTAAACAAGTGTCCCGGTTGGTGGGAACAAGGGTTGGGCGTGAAGGGGTGAGGCGAGACCCTGGGCTGATGTTCCTGGGAGGGTCTGAGCCCCCTGAGGCAGATCCCCTCGCACCCGCACCCGGAAAGGAAACTACTGTGATGCTTTCCAGAAAGGAACTTCTCGTCTGCAGTCTCCCTCAAGGCACTGCCCAAGACTACACTTCTCCCTCGAAGAGAAGGTCCACCCTCCACTCTGGGACTGCAAAGGAAAGATCAAAGTGCCCATGCCACTGAGCCACCTTGATGGACTCAGGACTGACCAGCCTCGTCTGCAGGCCCCATAGAAGAGACCTCAGTGTGGATCCTTCCTCCAACAGAGGGGCCCAGGCAGCTGCCCGATGGATTTATAAAGAAGCCCAGGAGCCAGCAGATGGCATAGTGGTTAAGGTGCTGGACTCCCACATGGCCGATCGAAGTTCAAGTCCTGAACCCAGTGGCTTGAAACTTGCTCCAGGCGTGTGTGCATGAGTGCCCAAAATCTCAAGAGGAGAATGAAGGAGAAGGGATTATGGTGTGGTCATTTCTCATTCTCACTCTCCCTCTCTCTGTCTCTCTGGTAAGCACACATGCCCTGTGGCAAAAACAGAAACCAAAACCCTGTAGGACGCTATGGTGGGTCCTGACTGCCCTTACTCCAAACCCCGACTCATCACAACATTCAGAACCAGCCCCCACACTCTGGCCCAGCTGCCTTCCCATCACGCCTCCCATATTTTACCAACACACACCTTTTAGCGACTAGCCTGAGCCTGCAGCACATCTTGCCTGTTCCAGTCAGTGAGTTAAAGATGTCTGGTGTTTGGGGGCCGGACAGTGGTAACAAAATTGAGCCTGCATGGCACAGGCCCTAGAACCTCACTGAGCACTTGGGGACACGTGTGCCTATGACCTGGACCAGCTGAGACTGGAGTGCATCGCGGCACGAAGACCTGTCGAGACTGCCTGTCTTTCTCTCTCTCTCTCTCTCTCCCTTTCAGGAATAAATAAATAAATACACCTTAAAAAAAAAAAGATACCTGCTACCTCATCCCACATGGTAGGTCTCCCCCCCAGCCAGCCTCCCCAGGCTGCCCCCCAGGTGTTGTCCAGCTGGTGATGGGAGTTTGGTCATTTGACAGGGTGAGAAATTTCTGGAATGTCAACAAAGGCTCCATGCATTTGACCCCACCCCAGCAGGACGACTGTAGATATGGAAGAGGCGAGATCAGGGTTTATCGGACTTCTATGCTTGTTGGTATTCTGCCTAGAAAAAGTCTGTGATCAAAGAAGATCGTTTTAAACAAAGTTAAATAAGGTCCCTTACTGTAGGACTTATTAGAACTTTCACTAAGTTTCTAAACACCCGGCGAATCGCCAAGTGCTGGTGTATACTGCATTCTCCAAACTTAGACTATAGAGTTGTTTCTCAAAAGCACCACACGGGGGACCAGCAGGTGGCATGGTGGTTAAAGGCACTGGACTCCGCATAGCCAACCATGGCCATAGTTCCAGTTCTGGACCTGGTGTTTTGCTTTCTCATTTTGTCTCTCTCTCGTCTTTCTCAGATCAATTTTTTTAAATTAATAAATAAGTAAAGCTAAATAAAATAATTTTTTGGCAGGGAGAGGTTTTTGTTGTAGGGCATGTGTGCTCACTAGAAAGATAGAGACAGACAGAGAAATAGAAAGCGAGAAATCACCCCCCAGGGGGGATGGCCACACCACAATCCCTTCTCCTCCGTTCTCCCCTCGGGATCTTGGGCCCCCGCGCACACGCACCCAGTATGAGTTTAAGCCACCGGGTCTGGGGCTTGAACCGCGGTTAGCTACATGGGACTCCAGCAATGTAACCATTATGCCATCTCCTGGTCCCAATAAAATAATTTTTTGAAAAAAGCACCACACGGCATTCATGTTCCAAAGAACTAACTTTGGAATATCCTCCTCTTCTCAGGGACAGACAAGGTTTGGGAATTATTCTCTCTCTCTCTTTATTTTTATGCTATAGGATGTGTTCGCTCATGGGATAACCAGAATGAGAGAGGAAAAGTGAGAAACCACTTCCCAGGGAAGATGGCCACACCATAGTCCCTTCTCCACTCTCCTCGGGATTTTGGGCACACACATACACACACACACACGCGTGCACGCGCACACATACACACACACACACACACACACACACACGCCTGGCATGACTTTTCAAGCCGCCGGGTCCAGGATTTGAACAGTAGAATCAGTCATATGGGAACCAGGCACCTTAACCACCATGCCACCTACTGGCCCCACCATCTCTCTTTAATGCCCACCAGGACACGAACACGGGTACTTCTTCCACCACAAAATGACAGCAATGAAGTCCAAACACAGCAGCTGTCATCAACTTCTCTGAAAAGAAAAAAGAAAAAAAAAAAAACACCCTCTCCTTGAAAAACAGAAAAACCCTACACCTCTGACGCTTAAAAGGAAAACCAATCCTCCCCTTGATTAACAAAAGAAAAACAATGCTTTGTGAGCCAGTCTCATCATCTGGACACAGCTGGAGGTAAGCCTCTGGTTTTGGGGGTTTTCTTTTAAAGGCAAACAGCTCACATGGTGTGGATTAGGGTTGGTCTCCTCTGTTCTTTCTTCCTTCACATCACTGTAGGGCATTCCACACTCCTTCTTAAAGGTTGTTAAAATGTGGCCATTCAGACTCCTGGGTGTCCCATTTACTTCAAAACCACGCTACTTTATTCCTCAGTGGGGATGGGCTTCTCTCTCCTCCTCCGCCAATTATTATAATCACCGAACATTTCCCGGGCTTGTAAACTGGCTGTTTGTGTTAACAGAACCAGAGTTGACAGGGGAGCTGGGAGACGATGACAGGAAAGGGACGCACACAGGTGGCATCATTAGATGGCAGGGACGCCCCAGCAGCCAATTAAAGCCCATCTTTCATGCCAGAGAAAGGAGGCTGCTGCCTCCCCTCAAAGGCTGGCAGGCTGTGCTTCCTCACAGGGACAGGCGACATCTTCAAGAGAAACCACAAACCTCTTCCTGCTGCGACCCTCTGCAGAGATGGGGACTCTGCACTGACCTCAGCCGCCACCCTGACCGGACCACAGCGAGGCTGAGCGGATCCACGAGCCTTTGGGGTCCTCGTGGCTTTTTACTGCCATTGCTTGGAAGAGTTCAAAGACACCCAATGTTGCCACCAACAAGGTAGCCATGTGGGCCCCCAGAACGGCACCCACTGGGTACAAGGCACCCACAGTCTTTACCCTGATGGCTGCGGAGCGCTCGCTGTGAAAAAGTGCCTGTGGGAGGACTCAGCTCCTGACAGGCTCACAAAGCAGGGTTCTGGCAAGTTCTGGGGTCGGCCTGTCCCTGCTAAACTGCAGCCTGCTCTGCGGACCCTGCGAAAAGGTCTCGCCCACCATGCCACACAAATGTTGATGACGGCAGAATGTCATCTCTCCAACCAAGCCATGCAGCCCAGCATTGTCCTGTGCAAATCTGTGGTCCTCTCGCTTGCAGTAGCGAGGCCCAAGGCAAGAGGATGTTGAGCCAGACAGCAGCATGGCTCCACCACCTCCCTCACCCTTGCACCTCAGTCTACTTAGCTGTAAAAGGGGGCGCCGCATGATTTATGTATTATTTATTAGCAATAAACTACAACAACAATAAACAGCAGACACTGCGCATTCCTGTGTGCCAGGCACCATGCTAGGCATTACATATAACCAACAAGTTCATGGAAAATGGAAAGAAAACACAATTTCTTTTAGTGTAAAAAATACTAAAATCCATTAAATTTTGTATTTCTTTCTTTTTTTTTTTATTAATTTGCTTAGGGTGTATGAGATCAACACAGAGAGAGAGAGACAGAGAGAGAGAGAGAAAGTGAGAAAGTACCCCCACCCCCCAGGGGGATGGCCACACTTCAATCCTTTCTCTTTCATTCTCCTCTCAGGATTTTGGGCAGGCACACACATGCGCCTGGTGTGTTTTTCAGTCACTGGGTCTGGGACTCGAACTGTGCAAACAGCCATGTGGGATCCAGCACTTTAACCACCATGCTACTGGATGGCGCCCATAGTTTTTTTATGATGCACATTATTCCATAAACTTTTAAAAGATCCCTTGTATACATAAACTCCTTTAATCATCACAACAGTCTTGCTTTTTTCCATTTCTCAAGGAATAAACGTTCATAAAAATGATTTGGAAATTGTAAAGTGAGAGTTATAATTGGTACCATTTTTTCCCCACAAAGAACATGGCCCCAACCTCTAAAGGCCATCTGAGACAGAAAGACAAGGCCAACGACAGCCACTGCCACCACTGACCCTGTGGCATATGAGGCTCTGACTGCCAGACTCCTCACAAGAACGTCCAAGAAAGGCCCCAGGTCCCCTCTGTGTGAATGCAGAGGCAGCGCCAGGGGCCAGAGGGTCTGCTCTGGGTCACTGGCCAGCCAGGGGCAGAGCCGGGATTTGAGCCAGCTCCTTTGGATGCCCCAGCCCAAGTGCAGCAGTGGACTCAGGGAGCAGAGCTGACCAAGAGACCTGAGACTTGCCAGGGACCGACAATGGGTCATGCTCAAAGCAGTATGAGAGAATTGGCCCAGCCAACAGTTCCAGTGGGCCAGGGGCCATGTCCTCCTATGTGGACTTTCTGTGGTCTGGGGCTATGGCCCTACCCTGACGGCAAGCCTGGGGCAGAAGCCCTTCGTGCCAGGTCTGGGGGTAGGAAGTCGGGCACTCCTAAGCACCACTAAAAGCTCCGTGCACAGGGCACGGAACTGTAGTCGGCCAGACCTGGGTTCCAATCCCAGCTCTACCGCATCATCTGGGTGCAACTCAGTTTCCCGTTGGTAGACAGGGACAATAGCACCCATGACACCCAGTGTGGTGGTGAGTAGTCAGGAAGCCATTGCATGAGCAGTGCTCAGCGCCACACCTAGGGCCGCCAATGGCTCGGCACTCCTGCCTTCTTACCCGACGGCTACTAGGACAGAAGTTGAAGGATGCTCCAGACCCCAGATGCCCTCACAGACAGTAGGAAACGCGTACCCACCCTGCTTCATGCACTGTTTTGGGGAGTTTTGCATTTAAACCTCGTGGCAATTTGTTGAGGTATTCAAAAGGATTGCCTTGTAAAAAAAAAAAGAATTCATTGAACTCAATTTTATTTATTTATTCATCCGATTTGATCAGAGAGAGACAGAGCGAGAGAGAGAGAAGGAAAGTGAGAAAATAAGCTGCCAGGTTCGGGACCCAAACCGTGGTCAGCCATGTGGGAGTCCAGAGCCCTTAACCACCACGCCACCCATTGGTCCCCCACTTGTCTTAAATTTTTATTTGGTCAAAGAGGGACACAGTAAGAGAGACAGAGAAAGAGAGGGAAAGTGAGAAAGCAAGCCACTAGGTCTGGGGAGTCCAGCACCCTTAACTACTACACCAGCTGCTGGCCCCAGGATTGACATTTTTATCCTCACTTTACTAATGAGAAAACTGAGGCCTGGAGAGGTTAAGTGACTTGCCTGAGGTCACAAAGTTAGTAAGTTCCTGAGCCCAGGCTCACTCCTCACCACCTCACCACCGTGCTTATAAAAAGCCAGAAGTGTGCACCTGGAAGTGCAGTCCCTGCCTCAATGACTTCCTTTGTCTCCTCCGCCATCACTCTGGCCCTCCAAGTGCAGGTCCCCTCCCCTCTGATCTCTGACCTCCAAGATAGTCAGCCTTAGCCTCCACCCCAAGTTCTGATCAAAGCCCTTCCTGGACCCCCAGAACCTCTGCCCCCCCCAGGCTGTCCCTGCCCAATGGCCTGGCTTAGTGGCCTCCCTTCCCAGTCCCAGCACCGCCCCCTCTGCTGGCCCTGGGAGCCCCTCCTCTGCCCCTCGCGGGCCCCAGGAAGAAAGGCCAGCTCCTCGGGGCACTAGCTGTGCAGCCAGCCGAGCCCAGAACCCAGACTCGCAGGCACAATGCCTTATAAGGCCTCCGGGGACGGGAAAACCACATCAAAGCGGGGCCTTGGGGAGCAGGCTGGAGTTTGGTTGCGGTTTTTCCTCTTTGTCTTTGAGCCTTCATACTCCTGAACTTAATATCTTCCCCCACCGCCAGCCCCAGCAGTTCTTTGTCAATCTTTCTGTTCTCTAAGAGCTAACAGATGTCGGTGCCACGGAGTTTCAAAGCAAACTCCTGGTGCCCACAGAACACGGAACGACATACGGATTCCAAGAATGCACGGGGCTGGGACACGCGGGGGAAGAGGAGGGTGGGGGGCAGGGCAGGCCACCCCCAGAACCCTTAGATCCCAGCAGCCTGCCCTGGAGCTGCCTCAGGAAATGCCTGGCGAGCTCGCTCTCCCCAGCACATGGAGGGGATGCAGCCTGGCCAGGCCTGGCTGAGGCCGCGCCAAGAGTAAACCCTTGCGGGCCTCTCGCCTCCTCTCGGAGGTGGGACAGGGATGCTCCATCCCCAGCGCCTGGACAGACTGAATGTCAGGGTACCAGGGCTCCCCGGGACCCGGCCCCACCCTCAGTGGCTGAGCAGAAGCTCACCCATTACTTAACTCCTCTGGGCCCCGTTTCTCTCTCCTGGAAATGGGGATTTCGATGCCAGAGGAGTCGATGAGAAAACACAGAAGTACTAGGGCAGCGTCTGACGCAAAGCGGGAAAGGCCAATGGCCCCCCTCCTTAGGGCCCTCGTCCTGACATGTGCTCCAGATCATCGTCACGTTCCACCTTCCCATAACCTAATGCTCAGCAATGCAGTGGCTCGGAGTCCACCCAGACAGCACTGGCACGGGTGAAGTGGGAGGCATGTTCCAGTTCAGGGATGCCCAGGGCCACACAAGTTCCTTATTTTGTTTTTAAGAGACATTTTTGCTATAGGGTGCGTGCACTCTCCAGAGAGACAGAAAGCAAGAAATCACCCTCCAGGTGTGATGGCCATGCCACAATCCCTTGTCCTCCATTCTCCTCTCGGGATCTTGGGCACGCACGCACACGTGCCCAGCCTGAGTTTTTTAAGCCAGTCCAGGACTTGAATGACAGTCAACTACGAACAAGTCCAGTGACATAACCATTACACCTTCTACTGATTCCTCCCACCCCCCTTTTTTAAGTTTGTTTATTTCTTCCATGAACAAGAGGGACGAAAAGATAGCATGCCCAACAGGGGCTTGACACAACCCACCCAGCCTCAGCTGATCCCTGGATCATGGGCACATGCATGCATGCCTGGTACACTCAGGGAGGTCTCAGGGAGGTCTCCAGACCAAACCCAGAGCCTTCCCACGTGGGTCAGCCTTGCAGAGCATCACGTTTTAGGCCTGCCCCACCATCGGTTCCAATTAACCAGCAGTCAGAGTTACCTGAGTACCATCAAAGGAAATCACACCAGATCTCAGCAGTGGGTCCCAGGTGGCAATGTGAAAGAACCAGGTAGACCTGGACATGCAGAGCACCATGGCACAGAACCATGGCACAGGATGAGCCAAGGAGCAATGCAGGGAGACACAGAGAAGATGCTGCCTGCACTTCCAGGAGCACAGTAGAGATACCGCCAGGCAACACATGGTCATCCTCCTCCGGGGAGTGGAGGACAAGAAGAGATAGACCTTCAGCCTCGCCAGCCCTGTTCTAACAGTTCCCGGATGAGCCTATAGTACATGTTACTTGTGTAAATAAAACCAAACTTAGCACAATTCCAGACAACAGCCACCTCACCAAAGAGGGAACTGAAGCACAGCCAGGAGATTGAATGACGGGTCTGAGGTCCTATGGATAAAACGCGACAGAGCAGGCTAGACTCTTCCAGGCCTTGGCCCCTTTATCTCTAGAATGGGGCAGTAGGCCAAGATGACCTTGCAGGCCCCCTCCACACAGACCTTGAGGTTCCAGCCCCCGACCCATGCAGTGAGCAGATCTCTTTTCTAGGTCTACAACCAGGAAACAAGAGAGGGGTTTTCCACCAGGATCATCCACTCCTAGGCCTCAACCTCTGTGTCTCTAACATGCACTTCTAGGCTCTATTATTTCTGTGCTCCCAACTTCCGTCCCACCCCTGGCACTCCCTGCCCCCTGCATTCTCTAGCCTCAAGAGCTTACTGTCCCCACAAACACAGCAGGTCAAAAGTGCCAGGAAAAGTGGGAACCAGCAGTTAGCGTAATGGCTGTCGCTGGACTCCCACGTAGTCGACCGCGGTTCGTGTCCCAGACCCGGTGGCTTAAAACTCACGCCAGGCGCGTGTGCGTGCGTGCCCAAGATCCCGAGAGGAGAATGGAGGAGAAGGGATTGCGGCGTGACCATCCCCCCAGGGGGGTGATTTCTCGCTTTCTGTCTCTATGTCTCTGTCTGTCTGGCGAGCGCACGCGCCCTACAGTGAAAATCTCTCAAAAAAAAAAAAAAGTGCCAGGAAAGGAACTACCCCATCTCAATGATACGTGATGTGCAGGCCAGAGATGCAAAATAATCACTGTCAAAAGGTCGGGCAGGGAACAGCAGTTAGCATAATGGCTATGTTGCTGGACTCCCACATAGTCAACTGCGGTTCGCGTCCCGGACCCAGTGGCTTAAAACTCACGCCGAGTGCGTGTGCGTGCATGTCCAAAGTCCTGAGAGGAGAATGGAGGAGAAGGGATTGTGGCATGACCATCCCCCTTGGGGGGTGATTTCTCACTTTCTGTCTCTGTCAGTCTGGCGAGCGCACGCGCCCTATAGCAAAAACCTCTCCCAAAAAAAAAAAGGTCGGGCACAAGGAAGAGGGGACTGCTGAAAGCCCTGGCTCTGACAGGAGGGGCTGGGAGGCCCTCCTCCCCAGGCATGGGAGGGAGATAGGCCCACTCCTCCCAGCGGACATCGTCAGAACCTCATCATGCTGCTTCAAGGAGAAAGGGCATGTCTTCCCCAATGAGTGAAAGTGTGCCCTGAGCACTCAAAAGCCTGCTATGGCCACAGGTCACCAAGGGGTGGCTCCTGGTTCTGCCGGTCCAGCACCTGTGCCCCAGCAGCAGCCAGACCAATTGGGACCATTCTCTGGAAGCCTTCTCCTAGAAGCTGGCAGGAAAGATACTTCTCTGGTGCCAAGGCTGCGTGCAATCTCATCTCCAGCTCCTGGGAGTTGGCTCACTGGAGGAGGAAGCTCACACAGAGACAGAGATAGAGGCTGGAACCCAGGCATCTCAAGAAGGAGGTTCCCTAAAGGCAGGACCAAGGCCTGTGTTGCTCTAACACGGCACCTGATACGTATCAGGCCCTGAAGAAGTATCTTCTGGATGAATCCTGGGGGTTGGCCCACCCTGACCTACCTTTCCTACAGATGGGATGGGTGCGGACACCGCTAAACAGCCGTCATTGCTAACAGCAACTCAGGTTGGGTTTCTGTTACTTGCAACTAAAAGCTCTGAATCTTACAGCCCCCAAAACCAGTCCTCAGTCTCCTAATACCCAAGTCTGACACTCCCAGCCAAGCTTGAGAGCCAGCAGGAGGAAGCACCTGCCACCTGCTGTTCTGGGCCCTGCAGGGATCTGCCCAGGCCAACTCCATTCTGAAGTCAAGTAAGCAAGTGAGTGAGTAAGCAGGAAGGGGGGAGGGAGGGCAGGCTTGCAGGGCTGCGGGTGCAGAGCTAGCCTTTCGTGTCTGACCTACCACAACCAGGCCTTCAAGGCTCCAAAGATGTGGCGCAGCAATTAAAATTCCTCAGATTTCTCCCCGACTATTTTTAATCTGCTCGAGATGTAATCAATGTGCACCTGACGGTATATCCCCAGCCTCCAGCTCCCCACATCCTGGGGACTCCAGCAAGGAGTAGGGGTGGCAGAATGAGAGGGAAAACTTCAGCCCCTGGGGCCTGACTCTGAAGCCACACATCCCTTTCCTCAAGCCTCAGGCCCTAGTCCCTATAAAGCACAAACACCCCTAAGAGATGGGTCTGTTCACTTCTGGAACACGGCTGGCCACAGGCAGCAAGAAGCCAGCCTTATCCACTCCTGGACTGTCCCCTGGCAGGCTGCATGTACCCACAGCCATTGTCACAGCCTGCCCTATAGCCAGGGCCACCTGGGCTCCCACAAGCACTTAACACGTCTTTTTAATTAGTGTTCTCGCTCTCTTTTTCCCTTTTGTAACCGTCATAAAATCAATTAAATCATGGGCGTTGAGTCCTGGTTATATTAAGGGTTTTTGAAAATATAATTCACAGGCCAGCCCTGGGGTGCAGTGGCTAGTGCTGTACGCAGGAAGCTGGATCCCAACTGGTGGACCTATGTAGTCGACTGCAGTTCAAGTCCCAGACCCGGTGGCTTAAACTCACACTGGGTGCATGTGCGTGCATGCCCAAGATCCCGAGAGGAGAATGAAGGAAAAGGGACTGCGGAGTGGCCACCCCCCCAGGGGGTGATTTCTCGCTTTCTGTCTCTCTGTCTCTCTCTGTCTTTCTGGTGAGCGCATGCGCCTTATAGCAAAAACCTCTCCAAAGAAAGAAAAAGGATTGGGGCATGGCCATACCTTATTGGGGGGAGGGGGTGTTGCTTTCTCCCTCTCACTTTCTCTCTGGTGAATACCATGTGCTCCCATCAATATATAATTTTATCTATGTCATATTAAACACATACAGAATCATTAAAGTATGGGATGTCCACCACTCACCACCTCCTGTTCCAAGTCTGGAGCAGAACATAGGCCAGGCTTTGGGAACCATAAGACTCAGAGGGCTGAAGTCCTCTGTCCCCCTCTCCCCCAGTGTGGTCAGACTGGGTACAGCAGAGAGGGAGAGGGCAGGAAGGAAAACGACAGATACCAGTCGACGACAGGGTTAGAGGAGGCCCATGCCCTTTTCACCTGCCACAGGCTCTTCTTCAAGGATTCTGTTTTGAAAATGTGATTTCCAGGACTAGCAGGTGGCATGGTAGTTAAGGATGCTGGACTCCCACGTGGCTGACTGTGGTTCAAGTCCCAGACGTGGTGGCTTGCTTTCTCACTTGCTCTTTCTTTCTCTTTCCCCCTCCCCCAGGTCAAATTAAGATAAATGAATGAATAAATAAAGCTAAATAAAATAATTCTTTAAAAAAAAAAAAAGAAAATGTGATTTCTGGGCATAGAGAAAAATTGGCTAATGGAAAAAGAAGGATCCAAACCAACAGAATGCAGTAACCCTTGGCGTTACCAGAAAGCTCTCTGACCTCTGACTGTTGGCATTTCTGAGCTCTCAGGAGATGGCCCAGGGCAGATCGTCCAGTGCTGAGCAAGGCAAGGGGCTTGGAGACTGTGCTGCTGGCCTCCCTGGGGTTTTCCTAGGAGGCAGTATTCGAAGGTGTTTCTACAGTGGAAACCACGGGGCTGGTTAGGGTACAGGGTGACTGAGGGTAGCTGAGTGAATACGAAGGACTCAGTGATGAGAATAAGCAGCATTTAGTACATGAGTGAGGGCCACTCAGTGTGTCAGGTACGACCCTATCTAAATACTCCAACTGCCCTGTGAGCTGGTTCTGCTAGTGCCCCTGCTCTGGCTATGAGGAAACTGAGACTTAGCGAGGTTACAGAGCACACGAGTTGTCTACCAGGTGTGCGCCTGAGCCCTAGCTCCACCACTTTACGCTGTGGGACTCTGTACAAATGACTTCACCTCTCTGTGCCTCAGTTTCCTGAGCCAAAATTAGAGACGGCCCTGCCCGGCAGGGCTGTGGGACTGCAGGGGACGAAGAGTGTGTGTGTAAAGGGCTCAGTGCACTGCCTGGCACGCCCAGCATGTCAATCCCAGCTGTCACTTTCTCCTCCCTCTGGGCCCTGGATTTTCATGCTCTCCCTTCCCATCCTCTTTCTGTCCCACTCCCAGGGGGTGATTTCTCGCTTTCTGTCTCTCTGTCTCTCTCTGTCTTTCTGGTGAGCGCATGCGCCTTATAGCAAAAACCTCTCCAAAGAAAGAAAAAGGATTGGGGCATGGCCATACCTTATTGGGGGGAGGGGGTGTTGCTTTCTCCCTCTCACTTTCTCTCTGGTGAATACCATGTGCTCCCATCAATATATAATTTTATCTATGTCATATTAAACACATACAGAATCATTAAAGTATGGGATGTCCACCACTCACCACCTCCTGTTCCAAGTCTGGAGCAGAACATAGGCCAGGCTTTGGGAACCATAAGACTCAGAGGGCTGAAGTCCTCTGTCCCCCTCTCCCCCAGTGTGGTCAGACTGGGTACAGCAGAGAGGGAGAGGGCAGGAAGGAAAACGACAGATACCAGTCGACGACAGGGTTAGAGGAGGCCCATGCCCTTTTCACCTGCCACAGGCTCTTCTTCAAGGATTCTGTTTTGAAAATGTGATTTCCAGGACTAGCAGGTGGCATGGTAGTTAAGGATGCTGGACTCCCACGTGGCTGACTGTGGTTCAAGTCCCAGACGTGGTGGCTTGCTTTCTCACTTGCTCTTTCTTTCTCTTTCCCCCTCCCCCAGGTCAAATTAAGATAAATGAATGAATAAATAAAGCTAAATAAAATAATTCTTTAAAAAAAAAAAAAGAAAATGTGATTTCTGGGCATAGAGAAAAATTGGCTAATGGAAAAAGAAGGATCCAAACCAACAGAATGCAGTAACCCTTGGCGTTACCAGAAAGCTCTCTGACCTCTGACTGTTGGCATTTCTGAGCTCTCAGGAGATGGCCCAGGGCAGATCGTCCAGTGCTGAGCAAGGCAAGGGGCTTGGAGACTGTGCTGCTGGCCTCCCTGGGGTTTTCCTAGGAGGCAGTATTCGAAGGTGTTTCTACAGTGGAAACCACGGGGCTGGTTAGGGTACAGGGTGACTGAGGGTAGCTGAGTGAATACGAAGGACTCAGTGATGAGAATAAGCAGCATTTAGTACATGAGTGAGGGCCACTCAGTGTGTCAGGTACGACCCTATCTAAATACTCCAACTGCCCTGTGAGCTGGTTCTGCTAGTGCCCCTGCTCTGGCTATGAGGAAACTGAGACTTAGCGAGGTTACAGAGCACACGAGTTGTCTACCAGGTGTGCGCCTGAGCCCTAGCTCCACCACTTTACGCTGTGGGACTCTGTACAAATGACTTCACCTCTCTGTGCCTCAGTTTCCTGAGCCAAAATTAGAGACGGCCCTGCCCGGCAGGGCTGTGGGACTGCAGGGGACGAAGAGTGTGTGTGTAAAGGGCTCAGTGCACTGCCTGGCACGCCCAGCATGTCAATCCCAGCTGTCACTTTCTCCTCCCTCTGGGCCCTGGATTTTCATGCTCTCCCTTCCCATCCTCTTTCTGTCCCACTGTCTTGAAGAGACAGTCACTAGTCACAGATCCAGCGTGGCTTCGACCTCCCCACAAGGCCCCCAGTGGCTCCATCTCTGGCCAGCTGCCTGCACTGGGTGCCTCTCTGAGTCTCCATCTCCCACTCACTACTGGCCTGCCGGATCACTGACCTACCTGGCTGCTGATCCACCACACTGTGCAGCCCCAGGCTGATAACAGGGAAGGTGAGGCGGCTGTGATCACTGAGCAGCTGGGGCTGCTCCTGCCAGCAGTTCCTGGCCCCGAGACAGGCCCTGGGTTTGTTGCCAGGGTCCAGCGCGTGTGCCCTGCTGGGCAGAGTGGCCGCGAGCCAGGCCACTTATGACAGACGGCACTGTCATCTGTCAGCTGAAGCATGGTGCCCCCACAGCCCAGGGGCCAGCTCGCTGTGGAGAAAGGATGTGTACTCCTGCCTGGGCAGAGGCCAGCCCAGCTGGGAGCCCAATGTGACCTGCAACTCCAAAGAAACCTGGGATTCTTCTCTCCACCTTAGGGGTGAGGGATTTGGGCTTCTTGCTTTTCCTAACTTAAATACATAGATGGCTAAGATCCTCTCCGGGACCAGCAGATGGCATAATGATTACGTCTCTGGACCCCCACATAGTCGACCACAGTTCGAGTCCCAGACCTGGTGCCTTAAACTCACGCCGGGCAAATGTGTGTATGTGCCCAAGATCCCAAGAGGAGAATGGAGAAGGGATTGTGACGTGGTCATCAATTGGGGGGTGTAGGGGGGAATGATTTCTCACTTTCTATCTCTTTGTCTCTCTCTTGTTTTTCCCGCAAGTGCACGCACCCTATAGCAAAAACCTCTCCAAAAAATAAAAATAAAAAAAGATCCTCTCCTTGCATATATCCCAAGAGTCCTTATTTTCTGGAGAAGACAAGAGAACACTGGTTTGGGACAGATTCTGGGACATTCCAGCTACACAAGGAGTTTTCAAAAGTTAACGGAAGGAAAATTTTATCGTATGAAAAAACTGTGTGCTGGTTCCGTGACCTCAAGTTAGGGAAGCTGAATTTCATGTGGCCGGCTGCAGTTCTGCATTTCATGGCTTGAAATGCTGGGCATATTGTGTGTGCATGCCTAAAATCTCTGCAAGATGGAAAAGTAAGTGAGAAAGGACTGTGACATGATCATGCCCTATTGGGGTGCTCTCTCCTCTCCATCTCTGTCTCTCACTGGCAAGTACGGGTGTCCTCTGGCGGTTAAAAAAAAGAAAGGAAAAAGATCATGTTGAAAAAATTGCATGAGGGACCAGCAGTCGGTGTAATGCCTATGTCGCTGGACTCCCACATAGTAGACCAGGGTTTGAGTGCCGGACCCAGTGGCTTAAACTCACGCGTGCCCAAAATCCGGAGAGGAGAATGGAGAAGAAGGGATTGTGGCATGGCCATCCCCCCTGGGGGGTGATTTCTCACTTTCTGTCTCTCTCTCTCTGTCTTTCTGGTGAGCGCATTCGCCCTATAGCAAAAACCTCTCCAAAAAAGGAAAAAAAAAAAAAAAGAAAGAAAGAAAAAACTGCATGGATTTTTAGGATTTCAGTATTTTTTCACACCATAAAAATCTAAAAATTCCATCTTCCACAAACTTCTTTAAGTCCTTCTTATGTGTACACACACACACACGCACACACACACACTGCTGGCCCTGGGCTATCTGGAAGAACCATCTTGCAGAAGTCATCTTCCTGGTGGCTCTGACGCCACTTCAGCCTGAGCCTCCTGTTCTCATCATCTCTGGTTCTCTGTTCTCTCGCTCGATACCACGGTTCTGCAAAAAGCCTCACCATTCCTTGCACGGGCTAGATTCCCTTCTCTGAGCTCTCAAGCCCTTGTCTGTGCTGTTCCCTCTGCCCGGAGAGCCCTCTTCCCTTCACTGCTGGTGCACTCTTACGCCTTCTCTGAACCAGTGTGGACAGTGTCCCACCAGCCTAGCCACCGAATGTGAGCAAAATCAAGCGTCACAGTCTGTGCTCCCAGAGGACTCTTGTCACTAGAACTGCACATATAAGTGTCAGCATCCTCATCTGTAAGCTGGCTTCACCCTGACAGTGACCCAGGAGGACCTGAGGGTAACACCACAGGGTGGACGGGATAGAACCAAGGAGAATTAAAGCTGCAGTCCAGGGACCAGCAGGTGGCATAATGGCTATGTCACTGGACTCCCATGTAGTCAACTGCAGTTCAAGTCCCGGACCCGGTGGCTTAAACTCACGCAGACACATGTGCGTGTGTGCCCAAGATCCCAGGAGAAGAATAGAGGAGAAGGGATTGCGGCGTGGCCATTCCCCGTGGGGGGTGATTTCTCACTTTCTGTCTCTCTGTCTTTCTGGAGAGTGCATGCGCCCTATAGCAAAAACCTCTTAAAAAAAAAAAAAGCTGCAGTTCAGAAGGGCGGCTCTTACGCAAAGGAGAGCAAGGGAGGAAAGGCCTAGAGTCCAAAGCTGCTCTGTCAATGAACAGCACACACACAGCACGCTTCTGGAGGGACACACAACGCTTCAAGAATGGGAACCGGCAGCCATCTTCTTCAGCTGTCCCGCTTTCTGGACTATTTGAATTGTGTCTTTTTACTTCTCCCACTCTTTTCTTTAAGCCAAGAGTGCAATACTTTTCTACTAAAATGGAAAAAGAAAAAAAGCATTTAAAACATGGCTGTCCAGTTGAAAGGACTGACAGGGCTCCACCACCTGCTTGACATCACTAACATGCTCAACAGGCACCTCAAATCCAATGTGTCCGAAATTGACTCTGGCGTCCCTCCCTGGGGTCTTCCCAATGTGCAAACATGGCAGCACCCTCCTTTCTCCTGCTCAGGCCAGGAGCCCAGGAGTCACCCCAATGCTCCTCTTCCAACCTTTCATTAAACCCACAGTTTATCCTGTAGGTCCTACTTTTAAATACACAGCCTGGGCCCAGTAACTGTCACACCTTCCACATCTACATGCATTCCAGGCTGCTGTCCTCTCGCGATCCCTGTGGCAATCCCTGTCTATTCTCAGCTCTTGCCCATACCCCTCCTCTCCCCTCCCCTCCCCACCTCTTCAACGTGCTACGGATGCCAATCACCTCACAACCTGCCCATCACCTCCCTGACCTCCTTGATTACTCCCCGTTCATGAACTCCGCTGTAACCACAGTTCCTTGAACACGTGTGGTCCCACCTCGGCGCCTTTGCACCTGCTGTTCCCTCTGCCTGGAATGTTCTTGCTCTGGGTAGCCTCGTCCTCCTTCCCCTCCTTCAGGTTTTGCTGTCACTGTGTCCCTTAGGGAGGGTCTTCCCAAACCTCTCTGCTCTGGGGTGCCCTCTCTTCCCTGCCTTGCCTTGCTCCGGCATTCCCTCACCCCATCTGATGCGGGGTACTGCTGCCTGACGGAGGAGGTGTTCAGCAAGTGCACGGGGAGTGCCTGGCTGTGCTCTGCATTCAACGACTCAGCACGACATTCCTGCAATTTCTTTCTTTTCCTTTTTTTTAAGAGGTTTTTGCTATAGGGCGCATGCACTCTCCAGAAAGACAGAGAGACAGAAAGTGAGAAATCACCCCTCAGAGGAGATGGCCACTCCACAATCCCTTCTCATTCATTCTCCTCCTCCTGGGATCTTGGGCTCACAAACACAGGTGCCCAGCATGATTTTCGAGACACCAGATCTGGGACTTGAACCGCGGTCGGCCATGTGGGAGTCCAGCAACATAACCACTACACCATGTCATCTCTGCCATTTCTTGAAAGAGAAAAGCCGTTGCCAAAGAGCCCCGGGTGTGAGATGGCATCCACTAAAGTGAGCGGCATGTGTTTCTATGAGTCATAGCGTCTCTGGAGAGACGGGCACCACAGGGCTCCCAGTGGCTGTGCCAAGTCCCAGGTCATCTGATCATTTGCCAGGAGCACGCATGCACCTCTCTACAACCAGCAGGGATGCAATGCATTTTACAGAAAATGTGTGAAAGCGAACAGCAGTGGACACCCAGGGTGGTTCCAGAAGGACTCAGACATACAGGTCTGCTGGACGGCTCATGGCCCTGGCGTGGTAAGTCTTGCAACTTTCCAAGGAGATGGGCAGTTTGATTCCTG
>NW_006159927.1:2492323-2500469 GCF_000334495.1 Tupaia belangeri chinensis | reverse complement strand
AGCGTGGACAGCAGAAGCCACTGCCAGAGGCTCGCCTGCTTCTCATCGCTCACAGCTGGATCATGAGAAGCAGGGGGTGGGGGGCTGGCACTGCATGACCCTTTCTTGTGGGCATATAATGCAGAAAAGGCTTTGAGTGCGAAATCAACATGAGGCCTGCTGGGAGGTGGGGAATGAAGAGGGTAGCTCTCTCCTCCCTACCCAACCAGTGCATACCAAATCCTACTGTTTCTGTTCTCAGGCAACTCTAGAGCTCAAACAACAAAACAAAACCAACCATGTACTGGGATCTGAAAGGTGCTCCTTGCCCTGCGGGTCCAGTCAAGGTCAAGTGTCCCAGGGCAGGGGCCTGAGTGGATGTGGTCACAGAGTGGTCCTCTGGCCTATGGAGGTCTGGGAGAGGCCAGTTGGGGACTAGGGATAAGAAGGTTTTCACAGCAGTGACTCCACCCATCACACCTGGACTTTACTAACAACCCTACGAGGTCAGCAACGGAGCTGTCACTCCCACTCACAGATGGGGAGATCGAGGGTCTGAAAGGAAAGACAAGAAAGTGGTGCAGCCAGAGGGACCAAGTCCTCCTGAGAGGAAGACAGGGCTCTGGGGACACACCACAAGGCATGCTCGTGGATGCAGAAGGGAGAGAGGTCCCCTGCAGTACGGGCCCATGTGGCCTCCAGACCATGGGCGCTGGGCCAGGCCAGAGCCCTCGGTCAGAGGTTCTAACCTTGAGAAGGCCCAAGACTCTATGAGAACGTCCCCCCAGGAAGTGCCATGCAAACTGCACGCTGACCATCAGGGGGTTCATGAGCCTCCCGGCCATAAGCAGACAGACACAGATGGGGAAATAGAGACCTCTGAAAGGGACAGGACTTAGCCAGAGTCACAAAGTCAAAGAGTGACAGGGTCATCAAAGAAGCCAGAAGAAAGCACGCAAGAAAAGGAAGAGCTCTCTTGAGGAACAGAAATAAACAACCAGATCTCCCAAGCCCCCCAGGGTCAGGGCACGAGAGCATCAGAGTCGACAAGCCCCAGCTCCTCACACCCTGTGTGCGGAGTTCTGTGGCCGAGGCAGTTCAGTCCAGGTTGCCTAGGAATTGTGGGGCAAACGAAGGCCCACAGGTGTGTGTGTGCAGAACCTTTACATTCAGCCATCACCAGCCATGGGCACTAGGAAGCCCGTGAGGTACTCACACAGGCAGGGTTTCCCCATCTTCTCCAGGGCTTCTGACTGGCCCAACTCCCTCAAGAGACATCGCTGCGTGTGTGCAGATCTCTCGGTGTCCCCTGCCATTTCTATGTACCCCAACCCTTGACCCGTGTCCTCTCCCTCCCAGCAGTTCACACCTGTGAGCCTTCTTCAGTGGCCTGCCCTAGGGCTTCATCTTCAGAGAACTGCACCTCCTCCACCCCCACCAAGATGGCCCTGAGCCCAGTGCAAGAGACTGAAAGCTCGTACCTACCATCTGGACAAAGCCAAAGGCATCATTTATACTCCAGAGCTCTGCCAGAGTCAGAATGAAGCCAAGACTTGCCTGAAATGGCACCTCTGCTTAGCTTCTTTGTCTTCTCTGATCTGCGTCCTCCCCTCCCTTACTATTCTGTCCTGGGAGAAGGTCCTTAATGAATCACTTGCACACAATCCTTGCCTCAGGCTCTGCTTCTGGGTACCTGACCTACAAAAGCTCTCCACTGAGCTACCTGGGAAACTGAAGGACTCTCACCCATCTGGTGACTTTATAGGGAGCCTTGAGGCTAATGGACAGGAAGTCAGTTAGTCTCAGACAAACCAGATGGGACCCTGGTCCAGCCAGGAAGGCAGTGGTCACACTGCAGTCAGTCCAGCTTGATAAGGGGCCAGATGGGAACAGACAATTTCTCCCACCCCTCCTACCCTATCTCAGAAATCCCTCTCCTCACCTTTGGAGCCTAATTCAAGTATAGAAGGCCTTTTGTGAGCACCTCATTTCCCAGGGACTTCTCTTCTGGGACATTCATAGCTCTTAGAGCTGACTTCATAGTTTGTACCTGCAAGATTAATCTAAGGCTGGAGAAAGCTCTTTGTCACTGTGCAGTGAAATCCCCCTGTCCCCAGCATCATGCCTCCTTCTGCTGGTAACACTTTGGTTGGCTTTTCTGACTTTGCAAATAAAACGTGAAATCTCAAACAAACAACAAATAAGAGTTTGGTATAAATACCAAAAGTATTTGAGATATGCTTAACAACAAAAAAGTTCGTTATTTGTCTGAAACTCAGACTTATCAGAGGGTCCTGTATTTCATCTGGAAACCCTGTCCCTTACTGCTCTCATACATGTGGTATGAGCAAAGCTGATTTCTCCTCCTAGCCACAAGGGTAAGCACGTGACCTAGGCCAGACCAATCAGAACTCTGCGCAGTTCCAACCGGTGGGATTGCTCAGGGCTGGGCACTTGACCCAAGCCATGGCAAAGAGATGCAATCCCAGGATGTCTGCTCTCTTTCGACTGGCATTGGTGAGATGTGTGGGCAGGACTAGCACTGGTGAGAGCATTTTATCCCCTGATAGGAGAGAGAAAAAAAAAAGCCAACACAGAGGAAAACCGCACTGAAGGTCAAGTCATATCATGAAGCCTAGTGCCCTGATCAAACCAGGCCTGAAGCTAGGGCTCCCTCTAAATTTTTCAATGACACGAACCAGTAAATCTCCTCTTTTTCTTCAGCCAGTTTGAGTTTCTGTCATAGGCCGAGGAACTAGTCCTGCTCAATCGCTCTTCCTCTCACCCTGCCCAGTCCTACCCACCATGCCGGGTAGAGTCCAGGCTCTGAGAATATCCAGCCGTCTCTAACTTCACTCCTCTCTGTTGAAGGTGGCACAGTGTTATGGGAAAGCCTGGGCTTTCGAGTCCGACAGGCTCAGTTCCCATCCCAGCTCTGTCCCATCCTCATTCCAAGGCCTTATACAAATAACCTAAGTTTTTGTGAGTCTTGGTTTCCTCATCTGTAAAACAAGATACTAATAATATCCATACCGGGGGTGCTCACATAATTTTTCTGCCCACATCAGAGCAGTTTTGGGAATGGGAGGGAGTGTTAATATTAGCCAGGCCAGGACGACCAGAGTGACTTGAACTGCCATGGGTAAACAGGCCAGAGGATGCCCTGCCTCCAGCTGGCCCTGCCCACCTATGCCTGTCTCTGCCCACCTCACTCCTCTGTGACCAACGCCATCCCCTCCCAGAACTGCCCTGGACCAGGATGCTCCTCCCAGGCTCTTCTCCCAGCTGCCTCCTAATCCATTCTTCCAGACTCAGTTGTTTTAATGTCCCCTCTCAGAGAAGCCATCCTGGGAGCCTCGCTACTCTGTGTCCCCACAGTGGTCCTTAGCACCCCTGTGGGTCACCAGTCCCCCCACTTGGCTTCATACGCACGAGGATGGGGTGCGCACATTTCTTCCTCATTACTGAAGGCCTATGGACGTGGCAAAGTGCCCAGAACACATAAAACAGCAGACAAAAAGGGAGACAACTCACCCTCCTCTTCCTCCTCTCCACGGCTTCTAGGTTTTCTCCGTGAGTTGATAAAAACCATCCTGGGTGAGATGTCAAACGAGGACGAGGGGGGACTATGAATCATGGAGTAGGGAGGCCGAAGGGCAGGAATGAGGCCCGCGGGGGGTGGGGGGGTTTGGGAAGAGGACATGCTGATAATGCTCTTGGGGTCAGTGACTCCAGGGACAGCAGCCTCAGGAGGCCCCGCCCAGCTCAGCGGCCCCCAGGCGGCGGCGGCGGCAATGCGCTGGCCCCACGACAGCTTTCATTGATCTGAGGCCAACATGGACTGGACCCGAGCCGGCAGCCTATTCCAGTATTCAGCCCTGGCTCCTGCTCAAAACCTCGGCCCGCGTCTCCCTGCAGCCTCAGCCAGCTCTGTGCTCCGCAGCAGCCAAGTCACTGCCCAGAATGCAAATTGGGCAGGTGCGAAGGGTCTCTCCAAAGGGAGAGCAAGGCAAGGCTCCTGCAGCCCACACACAGCCCAGGCTGTTCCGCAGTACCCAGGCAGGCTTGCTCGGCCCCTCCCACGCAGCTCTCCTGACTGACACCTGGGCAGCCTCCCCGCCAGGTCCACAGCCTCAGGTTAGCTACCAGGCGCCTGCTTGGCCACACCAGCTCCCTGGCTCACACCCCAGCCCAGATGGCATGCTCCCTCTGTATTTTCACAGGATCCCTCCCCTGCTCTGCAGCCCTCAATGGCTCCCCTATTCCAACCAACGTAAAACCCTCTGAAGTCTTGCCCTACCTCTCAGTCCTACTCACTGGGAGACAAGTGGTTACGGTGGGAAAAAACGCTAGCTTGGGAGCTGGGTGTTCTGCCTGAGTCCCCATTTGTACACAGGGAGGAGGAGGGTAGGACGGTGTCTCTAGAGAACTTCCTGCTACAACTGTCCATGATTCCATGGACTCCTGAAAGGCCCTGACCTCAGTCCGTCCCTCCTCTGCGGTTCTGGGCCACTCAGAAGAGCCATCACCCACACACAGAGTCACCGATCAGTCTCCCAAGACTGTCTTTCTCAGGAGGCAAGAGTTGGTCAGGGAGAAGGAAACACGTGGGACTTGATGCTTCCTAGTTTAGCCCATTCTCCGCTGCAGACAGCAGAAACACCCGAGCCCAAGTGATTTGTAAAGAGGAGTTTATTCAGTTCATGGCTCTGGAGGTCCCATCTGCATTTGACGAGGGTCTTCTTGTCGGCAGGAACTCCCTGCGGGGTCCTGAGGCTGCACAAGGGGCCCCATGGCGAGAGACCAAGAGCGTGGGTGTCTGTGCCCGCGTGTCTTCATGTGTTTGTTCTCCTCTCTCCTCCTTTAAAGTCACCAAGACTCAACCATGGGGGCCCCACCCTAATGACCTTATCTAATCCTAACCACCACCACCCCAGGAAGCCCACCTCTTAGTATGATAATCAGATTAATTTCCCACCTTCTTTTTCAGATCTTTTTGTCACAGGGCATGTGCTTTCAGAGAGAAGAGATAGAGAGGGAAAGTGAGAAATCACCCCTCCCAGGGGAATGGCCACACCACAATCCCTTCTCTTCCATTCTCCTCTTAGGATTTTGGCCACAAGCCCAGTATGGTTTTCAGGCTACCAGGTCCAGGACTCAAACTGCAAAATTAGCCATGTGGAATCCAACACCCTAACCACCACACCACCTGCTGGCCCCTCCATCTCCTTCATACCATTACAATGGGAGTTAGGTTTCCAACACATGAACTTTGGAGGGACACTTTTAACCATGGCACTTCCCTTACCAGGCTCTGCATCAGCTCAGCACCCAGTTTGCCCAACGCCCTGGGAGCGGCAGAGGCTGCAGACAGAGTGGAACTGAGCTAGCCAACTTGCATGATGTGCACCTGCATGGACTGCCCTGGGAGGACTCCAGTAGCCTCTCCTACCGATGTGCATCTCAATGAATAAAAACCATCAGGTGGAACCCTAATGGCCAGGAGCTCCCCAAGTACTAAAGCAGACAGCACTGCCTAAGGGGCAGGGCCCAGATCCAGGCCCAGATGACCGGGGCTTGGTTGTGGCTCTGTCACCAATCAGCTGTGTGGTGCTGGGCACGTTATTATACTTCTCTGAGCCTCAGTTTCTGCATCTGTACCACAGGGAAATAATAATATCTGCCTCCTTGAGCTGCTGTGATGATTATACTAGATTGGGTCTGGACGGTAGCAAAGTAGTAAAATGCGGTGCTCTGTGAGGCTGGCCTACGTGGGGAAGTTCCGGGTTCACACCTGGAGAGCTGGCTGCGTAAGCTAGGCACACGTGTACGTGTGAGCCAGGGCTGGCTGAAGCTGGGGGCAGATCACAGCGTCAGACCCGACTGGAGGTCCTGCTTCTCTCTCACTCACGGGGGAAATAAACGAACACATTTTTGTTAAAAATTAGGCAATAATAGGACCAGCGGATGGTGGAATGCGGAAATGCGCTGGCCCCACGACAGCTTTCATTGATCTGAGGCCAACATGGACTGGACCCGAGCCGGCAGCCTATTCCAGTATTCAGCCCTGGCTCCTGCTCAAAACCTCGGCCCGCGTCTCCCTGCAGCCTCAGCCAGCTCTGTGCTCCGCAGCAGCCAAGTCACTGCCCAGAATGCAAATTGGGCAGGTGCGAAGGGTCTCTCCAAAGGGAGAGCAAGGCAAGGCTCCTGCAGCCCACACACAGCCCAGGCTGTTCCGCAGTACCCAGGCAGGCTTGCTCGGCCCCTCCCACGCAGCTCTCCTGACTGACACCTGGGCAGCCTCCCCGCCAGGTCCACAGCCTCAGGTTAGCTACCAGGCGCCTGCTTGGCCACACCAGCTCCCTGGCTCACACCCCAGCCCAGATGGCATGCTCCCTCTGTATTTTCACAGGATCCCTCCCCTGCTCTGCAGCCCTCAATGGCTCCCCTATTCCAACCAACGTAAAACCCTCTGAAGTCTTGCCCTACCTCTCAGTCCTACTCACTGGGAGACAAGTGGTTACGGTGGGAAAAAACGCTAGCTTGGGAGCTGGGTGTTCTGCCTGAGTCCCCATTTGTACACAGGGAGGAGGAGGGTAGGACGGTGTCTCTAGAGAACTTCCTGCTACAACTGTCCATGATTCCATGGACTCCTGAAAGGCCCTGACCTCAGTCCGTCCCTCCTCTGCGGTTCTGGGCCACTCAGAAGAGCCATCACCCACACACAGAGTCACCGATCAGTCTCCCAAGACTGTCTTTCTCAGGAGGCAAGAGTTGGTCAGGGAGAAGGAAACACGTGGGACTTGATGCTTCCTAGTTTAGCCCATTCTCCGCTGCAGACAGCAGAAACACCCGAGCCCAAGTGATTTGTAAAGAGGAGTTTATTCAGTTCATGGCTCTGGAGGTCCCATCTGCATTTGACGAGGGTCTTCTTGTCGGCAGGAACTCCCTGCGGGGTCCTGAGGCTGCACAAGGGGCCCCATGGCGAGAGACCAAGAGCGTGGGTGTCTGTGCCCGCGTGTCTTCATGTGTTTGTTCTCCTCTCTCCTCCTTTAAAGTCACCAAGACTCAACCATGGGGGCCCCACCCTAATGACCTTATCTAATCCTAACCACCACCACCCCAGGAAGCCCACCTCTTAGTATGATAATCAGATTAATTTCCCACCTTCTTTTTCAGATCTTTTTGTCACAGGGCATGTGCTTTCAGAGAGAAGAGATAGAGAGGGAAAGTGAGAAATCACCCCTCCCAGGGGAATGGCCACACCACAATCCCTTCTCTTCCATTCTCCTCTTAGGATTTTGGCCACAAGCCCAGTATGGTTTTCAGGCTACCAGGTCCAGGACTCAAACTGCAAAATTAGCCATGTGGAATCCAACACCCTAACCACCACACCACCTGCTGGCCCCTCCATCTCCTTCATACCATTACAATGGGAGTTAGGTTTCCAACACATGAACTTTGGAGGGACACTTTTAACCATGGCACTTCCCTTACCAGGCTCTGCATCAGCTCAGCACCCAGTTTGCCCAACGCCCTGGGAGCGGCAGAGGCTGCAGACAGAGTGGAACTGAGCTAGCCAACTTGCATGATGTGCACCTGCATGGACTGCCCTGGGAGGACTCCAGTAGCCTCTCCTACCGATGTGCATCTCAATGAATAAAAACCATCAGGTGGAACCCTAATGGCCAGGAGCTCCCCAAGTACTAAAGCAGACAGCACTGCCTAAGGGGCAGGGCCCAGATCCAGGCCCAGATGACCGGGGCTTGGTTGTGGCTCTGTCACCAATCAGCTGTGTGGTGCTGGGCACGTTATTATACTTCTCTGAGCCTCAGTTTCTGCATCTGTACCACAGGGAAATAATAATATCTGCCTCCTTGAGCTGCTGTGATGATTATACTAGATTGGGTCTGGACGGTAGCAAAGTAGTAAAATGCGGTGCTCTGTGAGGCTGGCCTACGTGGGGAAGTTCCGGGTTCACACCTGGAGAGCTGGCTGCGTAAGCTAGGCACACGTGTACGTGTGAGCCAGGGCTGGCTGAAGCTGGGGGCAGATCACAGCGTCAGACCCGACTGGAGGTCCTGCTTCTCTCTCACTCACGGGGGAAATAAACGAACACATTTTTGTTAAAAATTAGGCAATAATAGGACCAGCGGATGGTGGAATG
>NW_006159927.1:2476873-2491209 GCF_000334495.1 Tupaia belangeri chinensis | reverse complement strand
CAGTGCTCTGTGAGGCTGGCCCATGTGGGGAAGTTCCGGATTCACACCTGGAGAGCTGGCTGCGTAAGCTGGGCACACGTGTACGTGTGAGCCAGGGCTGGCTGAAGCTGGGGGCAGATCACAGCGTCAGACCCGACTGGAGGTCCTGCTTCTCTCTCACTCACGGGGGAAATAAACGAACACATTTTTGTTAAAAATTAGGCAATAATAGGACCAGCGGATGGTGGAATGTTTACATCACTGGACTCCCATATAGTTGACCGTGGTTTGTGTCCCAGATCCAGTGGCTTAAAACTCATGTCGGGCATGTGTGCGTGCATGCTCAAAATCTCAAGTGGAGAATGGAGGAGACAGGGTTGGGGTATGTGGCCGTCTCCCCCAGGGGGTGATTTCTCGCTTTCTGTCTCTCTGGTGAGCACGCGTCCTACAGAAAAAAAAAAAAAAAGAAAAACTGGGAATACTTGCAAAGTACTTAGAACAGTTCCAGGCTCCTTGGAAGTGCTATATAAGTGTTTGTTAAATAAAAACAAAGGATTATATAAAGTCCATAAGGATCTACTAGTAATATAAATGAAGGGTGACCACCCTTCCCCCAAGAAAAAGGGATGACTGTAATGACTATTTCAAAACATCTTTAGCATTGTTTTGTTTTGTTTTGTTTTTTGAGAGAGGTTTTTGCTATAGGGCACATGTGCTCACCAGAAAGACAGAGAGACAGAGAGACAGAAAGCGAGAAATCACCCCCCAAGAGAGATGGCAACACCACAATCCCTTCTCTTCCATTCTCCTCTTGGAACCTTGGGCATGCTCGCACACGCGCCCGGCATGAGTTTAAGCCACCAGGTCCGGGACTCAAACCACAGTTGACTACATGGGAGTTCAGCGACATAGCCATTTTTAACATGTAAGAGGGTTATGAACATGTGTATTTTTGCTTCTTGCATCAGGCATCTACAGTCTTTTAGGGGTTATGTTATGTTCTTGTATCATCAGTACAAGCAAAGAAGGGTCGGTCGACATGGGGAGATGGGGCTGAGCCTGAGAGTCCTGGAATAGCTTAGGCTTCTCCCCAGAAGGGAGGCTGAACTGGCAGGAAAGGTCATTTAAAATGCCAGGGTCCAAAGCCTTCGGTCAAGGGCTCCAAGGTGACCCATTTGCCTGATAGCTTTATAGAAGAGTGAGACAGCCCACACTCCAGCCCTCGAGGTGGCTCCTCTCACTGGCAAGGCACAGCGCCATGTGTACAGTGCCCCGGCTGAGTGGAAGGGCAGCCCATGCAGGATGCACGGGGCTTCACCATGCAGCACCTCAGGGCACGTGAAGGAAAGCAAAACCAAGCAAAGACCCACAAGGAAGGCGCGGGCTTGGAAAGCACCACGAGGGGAGGCAGGCTGTGGCATGGAGGTTACAGCAGCTAGATCCCACATGGCTCTCTGCGCAGTCTGAGTCTCAAACATACACTTGGGTGGCTTGACAAACACTCCGGGTACATGCGTGTGTGTGCCAAAATCCTGAGAGGAGAATGGAGAATGGATTGTGGCACAGTCACCCCCTCTCCACAGGAGGTGCTTTCTCACTTTCTCTCTCTGCTGAGCACACACACCCCATAGCAAAAAAAGGAACAGGGTGCTGCTAATTTATCTATTTAGCCTAAAACAAGTCCTTTTTTTTTCTTGGAGAGGTTTGTGCTATAGTATGCATGTGCTTGCCAGAGAGACAGAGAGCGACAGAGAGATAAAAAGTGAGAAATCACTCCCCAGGAGGGATGGCCACGTCGCAATCCTGTCTCTTCCATTCTCCTCTCAGGGTCTTGGGCATGCATGCACACGTGCCCGGCATGAGTTTAAGCCATCGGGCCTGGGACTCAAACTGCAGTTGATTACATGGGAGTCCAGCGACATAGCTATTACACTAACTGCCGGTCCTACCAAGTCCCATTTTAATACGTGTATGTACTTTACATGTATCATCTCATTTAATCTTCTCAAGAAGTCTCGGATGGGGACATGATTACCTCCACTTTATAGATAAAGAAACCAAGACTCAGAGAGGCTAAGTAACTGACTCCAGGATACACAGCTTCGGAGCTGTATGGCTTGACAGCATAATGGTGAAGGTCTAGGAACTCAAGGGGCAGTAGAGGGCCCTAGATGACCTGAGATAGAAGGTGAGAGAAGCCAGCTTCCTGCCTTCACATGGCTCCTTCAGTGACTCCTCAGCAGAGGGAGAAGACCAATTCTGGGTGCCTCATGAAGACAGAGCAGACTAACGGCAGAAAGACCACAGACTCTCTACCCTTTGAGGAGTTGGAGTATCCAGCATAAGAAGAGGCCCTCAAGGTGGTCAGCTTCCTGTCACATGAGGTATTTAAGCATAGCCCAAAGGCCTTCTGTTCAGGATGCACTAGAGAGGATTCCCATCTCATGAGGGAGTCCATCTTGGTGGGTTGGACTTTCCTCTCCAATCCCAAGGCCAGGAAGATGTTTTCTACATCACAAACCAGAGGTAGGGGCACACCACTTCCCATCGAAAGTTGGCCATGGATACAACTGCCACATGAGCCTAGGAAGCCTCTGCAGCCTTAAACAGTCGGAATAGCTGAGAGGGCCTATTTTACCCTTGGGGCCAAGCACCTCCCTTATCCTGGATCCAGGCACATGGCACGTGGTGGCCCTTATGTAACAGGCAGAGCAAACTGACCCCTAGCTAGAGATGGGTAAGAAGGTGGAGACACGTCCTCCCCACCCACAAGAAAATAAGGAGAAGGCTCTGTGACTCAGTGACCAAGTGCCCCCAGACAAGGAACCTTTAAGAAGTCCCCCTATGCATTGCCAAGAGCCAGCATCCTGGCAGACCAGACCCTGCTCACTGGCACCTGCAAGAAGCTGCAACTGTTGCTCTGCTTGCAGAAAAACAAGGGGAACATGGAAACCCTGAAAGGCACGTGTCTTCTAAAATGTCACAGCCAGGCAAATTCTCACATAGACAAAGACCTGCAAGGGAGTAGCAGGGCAGTGGGTCAGAGCCTGACCACAGAGTTCAAGTCCCAGCTCTTGACGTGCACTGACCGCTCTACACCTCGGATTCTCATCTGGAATGTGAAGATGATTGTAATGTCTGTCTCTGGGGTGTAGACTGGATGGTGGAGCAGGAGTAAACTGCAACGGGACAGCTCCTGGCTCACATCTGGAGACCTCCCTGGATACATGCCGGGCATGCGGGGGCCCATGATCCAGGGCTGGCTGAGGCTGAGGGTGGACGGCAGCACCGAAACCCTACTGGGAGCTCTCACTCGCTCTCCTTCTAGCAGAGGAAATCAATAAACGGCATTTTCTTAATGGAAACATGTTTAAATAACGGTGATGCCCATGTCTGAAATGTACTCAGCACAGTGCCCACCACGTTACAGGTACTAGCTCTGGTGAATAAACACAATAAGCAGATGACAAAACACTCACAATGTGAAAGAAGGGCGAACTTTACTGGGTGCGTTCGTTACACGGAGCAAAGACCTGACATGACGAACGCAAAGCGCCCGGCACATCGGGACCCACACGGTCTCTGGTGAAAGGGCAGCTACCCCTCCTGTTCCTGCTGCTGTCGTTTTTATTACTGTTACGAAGTCTACATGGAGAGAAGAAAACAAAAAGGGAAACGAACTGCAGCGTCCAGCCCAGGGGGCTGAGGGACTGAGCGTGGGGGAAGTGGGGCTCAGGAATAAAGTGGGCAGGGCTGGGGGAGAGGCGGAGGCCTGCCTGGGTAAAAGCTTGGCCGGCTGGATCTTGGAGGCAACAAGGCCTCCTGAAAGCCAGCTCCTCGGCCTCAGAAGTTAAGCCAGCTTTAGTTCCCGACATTCCAGCCCCGAGTCCCCAGTCGGGCCTGCTGCCCAGGGCGCTCAGATCCTTCCAGGGCCTGGGATGTGCTTCCAGAGCAGCCTCATCTCGGGCCCGGAATTCTTTGGCCGGCAGGGGCCCTTCTCCATGAGGCTGACGGAGCCCAGCTGCCGGCGCCCTCCCCTCCACAAGGCCCCGTCCAGTTCCCGAGAAGATGAGCTTGGAATTGCGAGCGTCCCCAGCTTCTGCTCTAGTCACAGATTTGGGACAAATCCCAGTGAGGGACTTTAGCCACCCTCCTTAGTCCCTGGGTTCCTAGGCAGTGGCAGGCACTGTGGGGTCACAATCTGAATCTAATGACAGATTACCCCACCCACCTCCTTGTGACCTTCTCTAAGGGCTGCAAGGAAATCTCATGAAGAGAAAAACATTTTGAGGGGGACCAGCAGTTGGCATAATGGCTACATCGCAACTCTCATGTAGTCGACCGCGGTTCGAGTCCCAGACCCGGTGGCTTAAACCCATGCCGGGCGCATGTGCATGTGTGCCCAAGATCCTGAGGGGAGAATGGAGGAGAAGGGATTGCGGCATGGCCATCCCCCTCACCACCCCCCCGGAGGGTGATTTCTCACTCTGTCTGTCTCTGTCTTTCTGGCAAGTGCACACACCCTATAGCAAAAACCTGTCCAAAAAAAAAAGAAGAAAAACGTTTTGAGGGAAAAGAAATAGAAAAGACCACTTTTTGTAGATTTTACAGATGAGAAAACTGACAGAGGCTAAGCAACTTCCAAAGATATTCTGGGTCGCTGAAAGTCATGACGTATTTTTGCACAGAAAGATGTCATGATCCAGTACATTCGGAGATTGGTAAAGGCCTCTGACCAACTCCAAGAACCCTCAACCCAACTACAGTAGATGGATTATATTAATGGCCCAATTCATTCACACCTCTCAAAATCCACATCCTTTGGTGGTATCTTCCACACCAAGTCTGGGCTTAGCTGCCCAGGTGATTCACTCTGGCCAATGGGACAATAGCAAATGTGATGCACGTGGAGACTTGATAAGGCCTTTGGGATTTCTACTTGCTCTCTCAGACCCTGTCACTGAGCTGAGAAACGCCGAGGCTTGCCTGCTGGAAGCACAGGAAGAACAATTCTATTCTGGACCAAATAGCCACCGGCCCACCTGCCAACTGTCCTGAGAGGCACAAACCAGCCTAGCTCAGCTCAGCCCAGTCCAGCTCTGCCTAAATCATTGACCCTGCTCCAACCAATCCACAGAGGGGTAAGAGATAACTAATGGTTGTTTTAAGGCACGAAATCTTGGGGTGCTTTGTTACGCAGCAACAGCTAACTGATATACCAACTATACTGCCCACTCTCTCTTTTTTAAAGTTTTTATTTATTTCATTCATGATAAAAAGATATATGTACACATGGGCCAGAGAGAGAAACGCACCTTTGACAGGGCCTCATCATGCCGTAATTCCCTTTCCTCGGCCTTCCAACTCATCAGGATCTCAGGTGTGCACACAGGCCCAGCATGTTTCCAGGCCAACCTAGGGTTCCGAACCAGTTCATGGTTGGCCACGTGGCTTCCAGCACTGAAGTCCAGCTTGCTACCATCTACACTACCAAGCAGGGCCTGCCCATTCTCTTCTGACATCATAAAAAACCTGCTGAGGATGCATTACTACTTTGAAGGAGAAACCCATTTAAATTAAAGAGTTTGCATTAAATGAGGGAAAGTCATTACATGAGGGATCAGTCCACCACACCACCAGCTGGCCCAGTTGTGGCCATTGCAGTCTAGCACAACCTCTCACCTCCTACAAACAGCCCACAGCCTAACACCCAAGTGAGCAGCTGCAGACCTGGAAATGGAGCAAGAATACACTTCATACCCTCATCTACACTGGACAGCAGGCCTGAAATGCGTGTCCAACACACATAGTAAATAAGCATATAATGCGTCCCCACCAGAACCACAGATAGTTTGCAGGATGAATGCCAAGACAAAAATCACCAGCCTCTGGCCCTCAGCATCCTTGCTGGGTCACCGAAGGACCCCAAGGTCCCCTTCCAGAATGAAAGTGTGGATGACCCCTGAATGGCAATGTTCCCCTGCAGCCCCGTACCGCACGTCCACAGGAGCGTCTGGAAGGTGAGAGGTATCCACATTCTTTACTGAGACCTCAGTCTGAAAATGGGCACCTGCAAAACCTAGACTGCCATGGGCCCTGGGAGGGGGCAGTTCCTTCTCAGAACAAGATGGGAATGCATCTCTTCTTGGCTGGAGCTCTCAGCATAGGCCTGAGGGGACTCCTGGAGAGAGGACAGCTCTGAAAGAACCCTTAATCGTTTAACTAAAATCATTCAAGGCATAATTAGCAGACAGCTCCAAATTCGTGATCTGAGGCCCATCGGCTCTAATGGGCTAATTAGTTGAGACATCCTTGGGCGGGCAATGCACTTCGGCCTTCTCAGAACTATCCCAGGGAGCTCTGCAGATCAAGGCTGGCATCTGCTCACGAGCTGCCTCGCTAGGGCTAGACAGAAAGACAAATGCATTTTGGGGTGAGAAATAGACCCACTTGTGCACACGGCTTAGAGATATCGACATGGCAATCTCTCCACCTCCCCCAACAACCCTTGTGACACTCAGGTTGTCGACGCAAAACCCTTCGCTCAGCAGCCAGCAGCATTCTCTCTATCTCGTGCATTTCTCAGCCCTTTCCAAATGAAGGCTAACGGTGATAAAGGGCACACCTGTCGATACACACGAGGCTGCCCTCCCAGGACCCACTCCTCTAGCCCGGCAGGCCCACAGCCACTGAAAGCTGTTGGAAAATAGCACATCGTCATCCCACATCAGATAAATAAAGCACCAGCTCTGTGGAAGTCCAAAAAGGACCCAAGGCCACAACTCCACCAAAGATAGCAGACACTTGCTGTGTAGCCAGCTCGTTCAATTCAAGTTGCTTCGGAGCAAATGGTAGGGGTCCCACACAGCAATGAGGATTCACAATCTCAGTGAGGAGCTGACAGAAGACAAAGCCTTCACAAAGGCAAAGTCTGTATTCAAGGGAAGCCCTGAACACACTGGGCAGAATAGCAGGTGCACGCCAGGAATGCGATGCGTCTGCTGAGTGAATGCAAGCACTGTCAGCGTGAGGGTATGTAGACCCCACGGCACTGTTTCCCAAAGGACTCCCAGCCAGGGAAGTTAAGAAATCGGTCACTAAACTGAAGAAATGCTGAGCAGTACTAGAATCCATATTCCAGGATCACAAGGCACATTAGTATCACCAATACTCTGAAAGGTCCTATCAAGAAGTTGCTCACTTGGTTGCTGTGTCCCTTATTTCCCAAACTTAGTTTCACACAGAATCTTATTTTCGCCTGGAATCTCTAGTGGGATAAATACATTTGCGAAATACTGTCTATGGGAAGCAATATAGCAGTTTGGGGCCGATGTCACAAGCTCTCATCCTATAAAAGCTGTCATTAAAAGGAGTGGACGGGGGACCAGCAGTTAGCGTAATGGCTATGTTGCTGGACTCCCTCGTAGTCGACCACGGTTCGTGTCCCGGACCCAGTGGCTTAGAACTCACACCGGGCGCATGTGCGTGCGTGCCCAAGATCCCGAGAGGAGAATGGAGGAGAAGGGATTGCGGCGTGACCACCGCCCCTAGGGGGTGATTTCTCGCTTTCTGTCTCTATGTCTCTCTGTCTGGTGAGCGCATGCGCCCTATAGCAAAAACCTCCCCCCCCCAAAAAAAAAGGGGTGGACCAGGTTGGTTGGTTTGTTTAGGTTTTCACCAAAGGGCATGTGCACTGGCTGGAAAGAGATGGTGAGAAGGAAAGCGAGAAATCACGCCCCAAAGGGGGACGGCTACGCTGCAATTCCTTCTCCTCTATTCTCCTTTTGGGATTTTGGGCACATACGTACATGAGCCCAGCCTAAGTTTCAAGCCACTGGGTCTGGAACTTGAACAGCAGCCAGCCCTGTGGGAATCCAGCACCTTAACCACCACGCCACCTGCTGGCCCCCGGGTTTACTCTTTGCATAAGAAGCATATAGAAGCTTCTTTCTCTCCATGAGGAAATATGCTTGCTCTCGTATTTCTTAAAACAAAGAACTGTCTTAGTTCATCTTCCACCGTCCCCCATTTTTTTTCCTCTGGAAGAAATACAAATGCTTTCTTTAAAATAAATATATTTCTTGGGATCAGCAGGTGGAGTGGTGGTGGAGGCACTGGACACTTCCACATGGCTGACCACAGTTCAAGTCCCGGACCTGGCAGCTTGCTTTCTCACTTTCTCTCTCTCTCTCTCATCAAATTTAAATAAATGAATGAATAAATAAAATTAAATATTTAAAATAAATAAATATAGTTCTCTAAAAAAAAATGAGCAAGAGCAATGATGAAAAGCAGCAAAGAAAGAGAGAAGACACAGAGCTGGTGGCATTGCAAGGTTCTGGGGGACAGAGTCACACCAGGCTCCAGCTGAACGTAGCTAGGCTAAGAAGTTGATGCCACCGAGGCCGGCTTTTCTGATTTTCAAAACCGTGTCAGAAACCTAGACTTCTCAGTGAAGTCACTCGTTTTTAGATGTGGGCTAAAACTTTTTTTTCTAAAATTGGGTCAAATGAAACATTCCTGGGGGCTAGATTCAACTGACCAGGCTGCCATCTACCTGCAGGGCAGGAGTAAGATGCCCATTCACCTGGTGCTGCCGGCTGGTCCCCAGCTTCCCTGGCAGGGAGCCCTCTGGGAAACAGGCCGTGAGATCTGCACGCGCTCGCTCTCTTGGGAGCTCTCGCAGGCCCTGCTGCTCTGCTGATGCCTTCGGGGCTCCCACTGATGCAGCCCTGCCTTTGCTAGGGTGCCACCCCAAGCCCTGGGCCTGCTCCTCTACTGGGCTGGCCCTGGCACCATAGGAAGGAAGGGCTGAGCTCCGAGATGAGGTTGGAGAGGGAGGCCTGAGTGGCCAGGCCACCGAGAGGGCTGTGGCGTCATGACAGTACTCCTTAGAGTCTCTCTCAGGACAGGATTCCAGCCCTGCTACAGTGGTGGGTGGTGAGTGCTGGAGGCTGCTGCTCAGCAGCTAAGGTCACATGGGAGACCCGGGTTCGATTCCCAGCCCACTCTAAGAACTGGGCAGCGGCACGTGCCAGTGGTCCCAGCTACTCAAAGGCTGACTCGCGAGGACCACAGCTTGTGGCTAGCATGGGCAACATCGCGGGATACTGTGTGAAGGGAGCCAGGTGCCACGGTGATGCCTAGAGTCCCAGCTACTCAGGAAGTTGACACAGGAGGATCACAACACGGCAAGACTTGTGTAAAGCACCACACACACACACACACACACTCATAAATAAAAATAAATAGGATTCCTTTGCAAATGAAAGATAAAAACAGCAAATCTACCTGGAAAGACCAATAAAAGATGACACGGTTCATGAGACAGAGAAAATGGTGCCTGTGGCCGGCCAGCCCGCAGGGACACGGGTACAACAACAGCCTCACTAGATCCTAACAGCCCGTGTGGTAGGCCGCCAGGGCTTGACCTGACTGCTTAGTTATTCACCTTGGAAGATGAGGCCCATAGATGTAAAGTGACTTTTCCCGCCCGGGGGGTAGGTTGGAGGGACACTTGCATTCCCAGAGACCAAAGCAGTCCCTGATGAGATGAGGTGTCACCAAGGCAGTGACCAGACAACCCAGTGGTCCTGCACCCAGGCAAGTTCTCAAGCAGCCCGGGAGAAGCACTGGCCCTCAGGAGGCCTCCAGAGCACTGTCAGAATCCTGAGAGATGGGATGCCGCCCTCCCACATTTCTCAGTCTGACAGGCAGACGGCAGTGCGAGAAATGCACACAGCACCGGCGTCCAGTCAGAAGACAGGCATGAGTCTCTCTGCCAAGCACTAGCAGCCCTGGAGGGACAATGCCATGCCACACGGTAGATAGGTGGAAGCTTCTAGAATGTGGAGTTACATGGCCAGCTGAGAAAGCAGAGGCAGGTTTGGGCACCAAGGGCACCTGCAAAGGGACCAAGGGCTCAAGCTAAGGCTGCGGCAGAGACGCTACCTGCCCTCAAAGATTCCTGCTCCCCCTTCCACAACAACTAGGATAAGCTCCCCTAAACCAGGAGCGGGGAGAAAGAAAAATGCCTGGGTCCAGTAGATGGCGCAGCAGTTATGTCGCCGGACTCCCACATAAACAACAGTGGTTCAAGTCCTGGACCTGGTAGCTTGAAAATCATGCCAGGTGCATGTGTCTCCAAGATCCTAGGAGGAGAATGGAAGAGATGGGATTGCGGCTTGGTCATCCCCCCTAAGGCATGACTTCTCACTTTGCCTCTGTCTCTGTCTCTCTCTCTCTCTCTCTCTCTGAAGAGCACACACACTCTAAGTCTAAAAGATCTTGGAAAGGAGGAGCCGTAAGTGGAGAAAACAAGTCTTCACCAGGGTGAGCAGCGCAAGGCAAAAACAGTGCAGGAAAAACCTACCTTGCTAAGTCAGATCAGTCATCACCTCTTACGTGCAGCCCACCCGAATGTCCCCAGACCCAGGTCAACTTTTAAGACCTCAAGTTCTTAGTGATGCCTGCCTTGATCAAGAATAACTTACAAAGATTAAAAACTCGGGACCAGCAGTTAGCGTAATGGCTATGTCGCTGGACTCCCATGTAGTCGACAGCGGTTCAAGTCCTGCACCCGGTGGCTTAAACTCACGCCAGCCGCGTGTGCATGCGTGCCCAAGATCCCGAGAAGAGAATGGAGGAGAAGAGATTGTGGCGTGGCCATCCCCCCTGGGGGGTGATTTCTCGCTGTCTGTCTCTCTCTGTCCGTCTTTCTGGTGAGCACACGCACCCTATAGCAAAAAAAACCTCTCCAAAAAAAAAAAAAAAAGATAAAAACTCTATCAGCTCACTTATGGATAGAATCTAAAAGAGTCAAACTCATAAAAGGATAGAGTAGAATGCTTGTTGCCGAAGGCCAGGGGGAAGAGGAAACAGAGAGGGGTGAAGGTCAGGGATACAAAATTTCAGTTACGCGAGATAAGTAAGTTCTAGAGAACTACTGGGTCATCGAATTCTGCTGACCCAATAACACACAGCTCTGTCTGATAGCCAATGGTACTGGATTACGTGCTTCAGATTGTCTCAAAGGGTAGATCTTACCTTACGTGTTCGTGTGCTCTCTCTCTCTCTCTCTCTCTCTCTCTCTCACTTTCTTTCCCCCCAACACACATAAATAATAATAAAAGGGACAGGGAAAAACTCTGATGATGGGTTTGCCCAAGGCCTTGATGGTGAGGAGGGTCCAATGAGTATACACTTATCCCCAAACTCATCGAGTTGACTACACGAAATAAACATAACTTTTACGAGTCAATCAGACCTCAATAAAGTGATTTAAAAAAAAAAAAGTAAGACTTACTGATATAGTTTGCATAAATCCCTCCCTAATGTGTGCTTTGAGCTACTGTACTGGGATCAGAGGAGAAAATCTTGATCCAATCTCAGTGTCAGAAGCCGGGACTTCTGGGAAGAGGTGAGTGACTGTGGGTTGAAGTGAGGGCCCTATGATGAAGTTCTGGCAGATCTGTAAGTGGGGAAAGGAGCCAGAACAGGCAGGGACTGCTCAAGACCCTGTCCTCTGCCATGCTGTAGCCTCATACGAAGGTGGACGCTGGTCCTCAGACCTCTAAACTATGGGCTAAGTAAACCTCCATTTTCACCCAGGCACACATATTCCCGTTAGTAACACAACGGTGGACCAAGACACTTAGGAAAACTTATTCTGGGGAAAACAGAGCAATTACTGACCGTACTCTGTCCACCCACTCAGTGACCCACTGAGAAGTCCTCCTACTATCTCCATTGACAGGTGTTGGCCATGAAGTCATAAGGTTTAGTGACTTATCTGAGGTCAGTAGGTGGCAATGACAGACGAAGTTTTGCATAAAGCCCTACTCCTGGATGAGGCACCCACTACCCTGAGTACCACTGACAGGCGGGCTCAGGCTGGGCCGCAGCACAGCCTCAATGCCTAGCAGCAGAGAGTCACACCCTGCACTGCGGGTGCTCTTGAGCCAAATTCTGTGTCTCCTGAGTACTCAGAGACTCACACCCCAATCTAGCTCTCTGGCTCAGCTCTCTCCACAAAGAACCATCAGAAATGTTACAATGCTGGGGCTGGCAGGTAGCATGGTGGTTAAGGGCGCTGGACTCCCATATGGCCGACAATGGTTCGAGTCCTGGACCTGGTGGCTTTCTCTCTCTCCTCTCTCTCTCTCTCCTTGTTCCTCTCTAGTCAAATTTAAAAAATAAATAAATAAAGTTAAAAAAAGAAAAGACATGTTATAGCAAATGATCACCACTGGATCATAGCAACTTGGCTGTGGCTCAACGATCTTTTCTTTTTAACTGCCAGAGGGTACATGTTGTCAGCAGAAACAGAGAGGGAAAACTCACCCCCTAATGGGGCCCAGTCATGCCCCAACCCCTTCTCCTCCATTTCTCCATCTTGTTGGGCTTTGGGGCACACATGCACACATGCTTATTTAGCATATTTTTCAAGCCTCTGGGTCTAAGATTCAGCCTGCAGTCGGTCATGCAGGATCTAGCTCCCAAACCACTAGACTATGGGGCGAGTCCGTGTGATTATCTTATCAGTCATTCGTAATCAATATTTAAGCATCTTTGCTGGAAGAGGGAAGAGGGGGGGGAGTGGCCAAAGGTCCTCACATAACTGGACGATGCAGTGAGGACAGCTGCTCCTCCCAGCTCTGCAAGGGGTTTGCTCAGTTTCACACATATCTTCACACATGCCAGACACCAGGCATCCATTTCTCTAGGGCCTGCTCAGAGCCTGGGTAGATCCTCAGAGGAGTGAGGGCAAATTAGCATATGGTCCCAACTGTGAACGAAAGGCAAGAATAAACAGGTACATGAGCAATCAATTTCAGGCATTCGGAATCTTCTAGAATATACTGGAGCTCGACAGCAGCCTCAGTGGGCTATGCAGCCCAGAGGAGCCATACGCTCCCCCACAGCAGGGCTTCTCAACTTTAGCACCGTTGACCTTGATAATTCTTCATTGTGGGGGCTGAACTGTGCAAGGGGCAGGGTGGGGGCACCTGGCAGGTTCCTGGCCTCCACACACTACATGCCAGTAGCTCCCCCCATCCAGTCTTGAAAATGAAGAATGCACCCGGACATAGCCTACTGTTTCCTGCCCACTGAGAACCCTGCTCCAAAGGGTATGACAAATGGTGACCATGCCAAATGTGGGCTTGGGGCTCTCAGATCTTCCATCCTCTGGAACCTGGCCTTTTTTTTAAAAAAAAAAACAAACAGATTTTTGCTTAGGGGGGGGGTGCTTGCGCTGACTAGAGAGACAGAGACACAGAAAACGAAAAATCACCCCCTGGGGGGGGTGGGGGTGGTCACACTGCAATCCCTTCTCCTCCAGGCTCCTTTCGGGATTTTGGACACACATGCACATGTGCTCGGTGTGAGTTTGAAGCCACCAGATCCGGGACTTAAACCATGGTCGACTACGTGAGAGTCCAGCGACATAAGCACTTACGCCATCCACTGGTCATTGGAACCTGGACTTTTATATAATGTATTTCGAGTTTTACATTTTGGCAGCCAATTATTTTGTCCATGTGTGAGAATCAAAGATGAATGCAGGTGGGAACCAGCAGTTAGCATAATGGCTATGTCACTGGACTCCCATGTAGTCGACCGGGGTTCGCGCCCCGGACCCACTGGCTTAAAACTCACGCCGGGCGCATGTGTGTGCGTGCCCAGGATCCCGAGAGGAGAATGGAGGAGAAGGGATTGTGGCGTGACCATCCCCCCTGGGGGGTTTCTCGCTTTCTGTCTCTATGTCTCTCTCTGTCTGTCTGGCGAGTGCACGCACCCTAGAGCGAAAACCTCTCCAAAAAAGAAAAGATGAATGCAGGTCACTAACTACAGGACCCCTGAGCCTGCCACTAAGCCCAGACAGAAAATGAAAAAGGACATAACCCACTTCTCAACGTCCAACATCCTGAGCTCCCTGAGGGCCAAAATCCGACACCCCAGAGCCCTGGGAAGGAGCCCTGAGATGTGCGACTCACATAACAAAGAGGAGGCAATGGAAAAGGAACCGAGTCATTGCTGGGAGAATACCATCACAGCATCACCTGTCAAACCACTTTTCAGGGGTCAGCAGATGGCAAAATGGTTACGTCACCAGATTCCCACAGGGTTAACCACAGTTCAAGTCTCGGACCTGGTGGCCTGAAATGCATGCTGGGTGTGTGTGCATGCATGCCCAAAATCTGAAGTGGAGCCCAGAGAAGCAGAAAGGATTGCAGTGTGGCCATCCCCTTGGGGGCGAGGATGATTTCTCACTTTCTGTCTATGTCTCTCTCGTGAGTTCATGTACTCATGCACCCTATAGCAAAAATTTCTCTTAAAAAAAAAAAAAAAAAAAC
>NW_006159927.1:2467043-2476859 GCF_000334495.1 Tupaia belangeri chinensis | reverse complement strand
TGGACAACCCCCCCCCCCCCCCCCCCGGAGCACAGGCTGAAGAACCGATCCCCAGGAACCCAGAACAGTTTCCTGAATAGATATTCCCCCTCAGTTTGCTTCTTCTCCCTCCAAGTTATGACCCTCCTGCTGGTGTTCTTCAAGCCCAGGCCCCAAGCCGGTTCTGGTCTATGAAGCAAACCCTCCTGAACCACTGCCTACACCACCAGCTGGTGAATCTTTTAGTGCCCTCATCCCCCCAAGACTGGACTTCCGCCCTCCTAGCCCCTAGTCAAGGAACGTGTTTGGAGCAAGTTTCCTTTACTTTGAGCAAAAATCTGGGTTACTAGGGGGAGGGCAGTGGAGAATCTAATAAATCTTAGAATATACTTCTTGGCTAAAGGGAAAAAAAAAAAAGAAAAAGAAACACCTACTTACTGGTGTCATGAAATGAGTTTCCAGCTCTCTCTGAAGAGAGCTGGGTTCAGAAGTTACTATTGTATTCAAGCCGTATTAAATCAAGCTGTGAGCAGCACTAGGGTTATGCCTTTAAAGAATGCCCCGAGCCAATTCTGCTGTTTAAAGGGAAAAGGAAAAAGTTTCCAAGGCTTCCATAAATTCCGAGGAGAGGAAGTTTCAAACTTGGGTGTTCACAATCCGTGGCCCCCACATGGAAACAGCCTGGTTTCATGTATTTGGTTTTACTGTTCAAACTTTAGGGTCTTTTAACTTTGTATTTTTACAGGGCTCAAAAGAAAAGAGAGAGGGAGCCATTTGCTCACCAAGTGCCAAAGAAAACCCCAGAGCCTCCCTCCGAGGGCCTCTGCCTGAGACGGCAGCGAGGCAGGGACTGGGGAGGGGACCCCCTGGCTCCTGGCAGACCCCAAGCGCAGCTCCTCCTGCCTGCTGGAGGCCAGGCCTGCGGGCCAGGGGGGGGAAGACAACTGCGTCTGCTGAGCCTCGTCACCATGAGGCCCAGCATCCCTCAGAAATGTTAACCAAACTAAACAGGCCCTCTCTGAGCACCTCAGTCCAAGCCCTGACGTTAAGAAGATCACCCTCACCAGGAGGGAGGGGTGATGCCCCAGAGGTAGTTGAGGTAAGAAAATACACCCATTTGACAGGTGAGGAAACTGAGAGACAGCTGGTGAGAGAGAATGAGCGCAGGCTGCCCAGTGTGGACCTAAGAGGGCATTCTCTCACCACTTGATACCCCCGTGCACTGAAGAAGGCACCGTGTCACTCAGTCTCAGTTTTACCATCTGTAAGGTGGAAACGAGAATGCCTTCTTCAAAAAGTCTAGAAGATGGAACCAGCAGTTGGCATAATGGCTATGTCGCTGGACTTCCATGTAGCCGACAGCGGTTCGAGTCCCAGGTCCGTTGGCTTAAACTCACGCTGGGTGTGTGTCGTTTGTGCCCAAGATGCCGAGAGGAGAATGAAGGAGAAAGGATTGTGGCGTGGCCATCCCACCTAAGGGAGGGTGATTTCTCGCTTTCTGTCTCTCTGTCTCTCTCTGTCTTTCTGGTGAGCACATGCGCCCTATAGCAAAAACCTCTCCTGCACCAAAAAAAAGTCTAGAAGACACAAGAACATTTTAAATGTGCATGTATACGTACACATGCATTACACATACACAGAAAGTTGTGAAGACATATGCATGTATGTGTGTTATACATATAGTTGTGAAGACATATGCATGTATGTGTGTTAAAAAGAGAGAACCCTGGGGGCCAGCAGGGAGCATGGTGTTCAAGCTCCTGAATTTCCACCCAACCACGTTCAAGTCCTGGATCCAGCCACTTGAAAATCATGCCAGGTGTGTGTGCATATGTGCCCAAAATTTCAAGAGGACTATGGAGGAGAAGAGACTGCGGTATAGCTATCCCCATTGGGGTGTGATTTCACTTTCCCTCTTTCTGTCTCTCTCCTGCAAATGCTCACGCCTTATGGTAAAAATATTAAAAAAAAAAAAAACAAGAGAGAGAGAGAGACCCCACCCCACCCCCCAGACATTAATAGTCAACAGCTGTTGTTTGTGTCAGCTCAACACTCTCCCGCAGCACGTAGGAACATCACCCTGAAACTCTTTATGACACCACTCCAGCCCTCCCAGCTCCTGTGGCTGAGGCAGCCTGACCCATTTCTCTAGGAGTTCTCAGACACCCACTGAATCAGAATCCCCTGGGGCCAGCCCAGGGGAGTCATTACTCAGTTCCCCAGGTGGTTCTGATGCGTGCTGCCCGAGAAGCTCCCGGGGCTCAGTGGCTGCACTCTGAGAGGGTGTCAGTCGTGACGTCCAGCTCCCAAGAAGCTGCACACCTGCAGAGGGCCTCAGGTACCAAAGGGCTGTCAGAATGGAACCCACTCCGAGTGCAGAGCCAAGATGTGGAGTCCACAAGAGGAAGGTCCCCAGGGCCAGGGACCAGGCGGCACTCTGACCAGACCCCAGAAGGCACTGGCTGGCTCTTCCCCCAGCAGCATCCGGCTTCAATGGCACATCACAGGGACGAGGAAGAGCCCAGAATCGCCACGCGGAGCCTCCCTTTCAACCTGACTGGTGGGGGGCATCCACCTGCCCACAGGGCAGCTTCAGCCCAAGAAGTCTCCATAACAACCCTCCTGTGACAGCTGTCATTAATGGGTTACCAGGCGACCAAATAGGATGTAGGGACCACTGGAGGGATGGAGACTGGGTAGTACTGAAAGGTAGGAATGGGGATTTTCTAGCAAAAAAATAAGTAAATTAATTAATAAATAAATAAGACCTTTCCATGGCAGAAAAAATATTTCCAGCAAAAATTTTCCTTCTTGGAAGAACTCATAATCAGTCATATTAAGAGCAGCTTTACTAACCATCTCAAGTACACCAGGCCGCATAAGATCTCACTGAATTCATGTACCAGTCCCGAGAGGGGGATCCCATTTCAGAGATGGGAAGACTGAGGCCTCAGAAAGCTGAAGTGACTTGTACAAGGTGGTACAACTGGTAGGCAGCAGGCCCAGGATTCACACCCGGCCAAGCTGGTTCCAGAGCCTCCTCTCCTCCTCCTCCTACAGAGCACAAGTCAGCACCCCTTCTAATCCCACACCTGCAGCCCTGGCAGTGGCTGGCTTTGGACCCATCTCTGTCTGCCTCAGAGACGTGCTCAAGCTGCAATCAGGTGTCTAAGCTGGTTCGGAAGAGAACCCGTGGGGACTCGATGGCAGGGTAGTGGTAAACTGTGACACTTTGTGAGTCCTTGTTTCACCGGCTTCACATCTGGAGACCTCTCGGAGCACACGGGACATGAATGTGCCCATCATCCAGGCTGGCTGAGGTTGGGGGTGGATTGTGGCACTAGGGGGTGGGGGTGGTAGTGGTGGTGCTGTCTTTCTATCTCTGTTTGGCTCTCTAGAAAGAAATAACTAAAATAACAAGGCTAATCTCACAGCCTAGAGGTTGAGTGCTATTGTGCATTGGGGCCAGGATCCCACATGGCCAGCCACATTTTGAGTCCTGGCCCTGGGGACTGGAGGGACATTCTGGGCACATAGGCATTAGAGCCCAAACTCCTAATGGGAAAAAGAAATGGAGGAAGTTGTGGGTGGTGGGTTGTGGCAAGACCACACCCCCTTGGTGGTACCTGTATTCTCTTTCTCTCTCTCTCCTGTGAGAGCAAGCTCCTCTGGCAATAAAGGACAAAAAAATAAATAGAGAGAGAGAGAGAAGCGACAGGGTGGTGAGCACCCATTTTTAGAAATGGGCTGTTTGGTGCACAGAGGATTTCTCACAGGGCCACCCCATAGACCCTCCAAGCCCCCATCTAGCTAGACAGACAAGCGTACCTCGGCTACCCTTCCAGCCAGCCCCAAATAACAGATAGGGTTGTTATTTTTCTAAATCCAAGACAAAAGCAACTTAAAGCTGCCTCAGTCTAAACCTCAACCCATAATTTACAGAGAGGAAGTCGAAGCCCGGAGAGGGGAGGAACTTGTCTACAGTATATGGCAAAGCAATTTCATTCTCTCAGTATTAATGGGCACCTGCTATGTCAGGCACTGCACTCATCCTGAAGCGGAGCTGAGAATAACCAGGGTAAGAGCACTGGGAAGCCTCTCACGCAGAGAGATGTGCAAACGCTCTGAGGTGAGAACGCAGTGGGTGTGTCCCCAAAGGGACCCATGTGGCTGGGATGGCGTGAGAGGCAGGTGCGATGAGGGGCAATGTGGGGAAGCACAGTTCAGCCTTACAGGCCCTGGCAAGGAACTCAGATGCTCCTCCGAGGGTCACGGGAAGTCCCTGGAGAGGTTCAAGCGGGAGAGTGCCATCACCTCGCATCCTGTCAAACCTGCCTGGCTGGAACACGGAAGAGAGATCCAGAGGCAGAAGAGTCCTCCAGGGGCCACCTGCTGGTGGCTCAGGCCAGAAGGGGACAGCAGTGAGCAGTGGACACATGTGGGATTTGCTCAGTCACAGAATGGACCCAAGGGGTCTGTCCATTGGCTCTTCGGTTGAGGGAGGAATGGAGCAGTTGGGAATGACCCCCAGGCTCCTGGCCTGGGCAGCAGGTGACTGAGGGTCCTCTGACCAGCCTGGCAGGCCTGGAGTGCAGGGGTTCTAGCTGAAGATGAGGAGGGCAGTTTCTGCGGGCAGGTTTAGTTTGCGTGTCATCCAGTATAGTTAGTAACCAGTCTTCGAAACACTAGAAACTCCCACGGCCCGCACTACCCCGCCACGCTGTCCTGCGCCCAGACCCTGGTTGAGTTGGGCTGCACAGCGAGTTGCTCACCTGCTCCTACCCATGGTGACGAGCCGCCGCTCTCCAACCACCTCCTCCCACCAAGCAGAGCCTCGGCCTCCATGAGTCTCCAACGGTGATCTCAGAAGAGGGAGCCTGGGTGTTACTGGAAGACCGCCATCTGCAGGCCCCAGGCCAGGGCCCATGTCACAGACAATTCCCGAGGACTTGAAAGGGACCTTTAATCCAATTGTCTGTGTCGGGCAGTCAATGGGCAGCCCCTCCTTCCCCCTCCACCTTCCCCTCAGTCTTCCCTTTGAAGGCAGCCCCAGGGAGGAGCTGCCCAGCACTGCCCGGCCCCCGACAGCTGGACACTCGCACAGCCGGAAGGGGGGAGTCTGCCAGGAGCCCAGCAGGCCATGCCAGCCAGCCCTCGGTGTAAAGGCTGCCATGATTAGAGTCGGGGGAGCCTGTCACACAGGTATCCCCCGCCACATTCTGTGCTCAGGACAAAGCACTGCCGAGGGTACCAACCTCCCGGTGACACATTCTCCAGCTAGAGACACCGAGGCTGAGATACAGTGGGCATTCTGTACATTCTGGGACTGGACGTCCCCATCTGCTCTGCCTCTAAAGGCAGAGCTTGTCACATTCAATACCTGTCACATCCATCTCTGTCCTGTTCACTGCCTGCTTTCTGCGCTGGGTGCTACAGGCCTCTCATTTAATCCGCAGCTTTGTGGACTAAACACCATCTTCACTCCCATTTTACAGATGAGGAAACAGCGGCACAGAGAGGTTAAGACACTTGCCCCAACGTGACACAGCTAGTAAGTGGTAGAGCTTGCTTTGGAACCAGAGCTGGCTGCACTGGGGCGGGAGAAGTGTTTCTCATTTTTCCCTGCCTCCTCCCTCTCATGCAATAAAGAGGCTATTTAGACCCTGAAGTTTTCCTAATCACCCACCGTGAAATTGTAATACCACAGACAATCGCTGTATCTGTTTATGTACTATCTGGTTATCTGTGCTTTGTATTTGAAAAGAGTTAAGATTTATTGCTGCCTGTCAAGAACCAATTTTTGCCTCCTTGGGGGCAGTGTCTTCCTATTGAGAATGCTCTAGAGTTGACCAGAAGCCCAAGATGAACAAAACGCAACCCATATATGTCATTTTTAATTTTCTAGTTGCCATATGGCATTTAAAAAGAAAAAGGTGAATTTTAATACTATTTATCTGAATAAATCCCTAATTTTAATACTATTCATATCATAGCCATAATAATGACATTTTAAAATATTATTGTTATATGCAAAAAGTATTTACAAATATTAATAGGACCTTTTCTTCTTTTCCCACATGAAGACTTTAAAACCCTCTGTGCATTCACAACCAGACCAACTATATTTGTTTGTTTTTGGAGAGATTTTTGCTATCGGGCATATACGCTCACCAGAGACAGAGAGACAGAGAGACAGAGAGACAGAGTGAGAAATAAGCCCCCTCCCCCAGGAAGGATGGCCATGCCGCAATCTTTTCTCCTCCAGGATTTTGGGTGGACATGCACACCCATGCACCTGGCTGAGTTTTAAGACACCGGGTCTGGGACTCAAACTGTAGTCAGCCATGTGAGAGTCCAACAACTTAACCACTACACCACCTGCTGGTCCCTATATTTGAACTGTTCAACAGTCGTGGGAAGGTAGAGGCTACCATGGTGGACAGTGACGGCTGAGCACTCTGCCAAGGCGGTATAGTTTATCCTCCCCGATGCTCTCCAAAAGCAAGCTCTGGGGGCCTTTGTCCAGCCAAAGAGTCCCTTAGTCATTACCACTCCTAGCCAATGAGTTCCACTTAACAGGGTCCCTGGATCTACCAGACAAGACACCACACTAAGCTCTCAGGAGATCAAAGAGGAGTAAGAACTGGCCTCTACCCTGGAGCACCTTCTAATCTAAAGGGGAGGGGAGAAGCCAAATATTTACCAAACCCTACTGCACACCAGGCCCTTTATGTCTTCCATAAGCAAGGAGAAAGACAGGAAGACAAAGAGACAGCACCCCCAAGAGGGTCTTCACACCATGACCCACGCCCAGCCTCAGCCAGCCCCAGATCATGGCACATGCATGCCACGTGTACTCAGGGCCAGAGCTCACAGAACGAGGCCCATAATGCTGCCACTCCCTAGGGCAGTCTACGCATCCCCCCCTCCCACTGATTTCAATGCTCCCATGTGGATCACCTCACGGAATGTCCTACTTTACTGCCATGCCACCGCCTTGGCCAGCTCCCCATCATCTTCTCACTCTAGGAGACGGCTTCTATTACTGCCATCCCATTTTACTGATGAGGAAACGGAGGCTTAAGAGACGACAGATCTCGCCCAGAGCCCACCGATCTAACTTGGCCAACCCAGGGCAGAACAACGGTGTCAGCAAAGCTATGTGAAAGCTTTTAGGATCAAGGAGGGCAGCTCCAGGGAAGGCTTCATGGGGGGAGAGACGTGAAGGAACACGGAGGTAGTAGAAGGAAGGAGGAGGCAGAGTTCTCTTTTTTTAAAGAATTATTTTATTGAACTTTATATTTATTTATTTATTTTAATTTGATCAGAAAGAGAGAAAGTGAGAAAGCAAGTCACCAGGTCCAGGACTCAAACCGCAGTCGGCTATGTGAGAGTCTAGCACCCTTAACTACCACACCATCGGCCAGCCCCCAAAAGAGGCAGAGTTCTTTTCTTTTTTTCTTTTTTCTTTTTCTTTTCTTTTTTTTTTTTTTTTTTTTTTTGGCACATGTGCTTGCCAGAGAGACAGAGAGAGACAGAAAGAGAGAAATCACCCCCCAGGGGATGGTCATGCCGCAGTCCCTTCTCCTTCATTCTCCTCTCGGGATCTTGCGCACGCACGCACGCACGCACGCACACACACACACCCACGACATGAATTTAAGCCACCAAGTCCAGGACTCAAACCGTGGTTGACTACATGGGAGTCTGGTGACATAGCTGTTATGCCAACTGCTGGTCCTGAGGCAGAGTTCTAAGGATAAAGAGGGGCACATGTATTTGCAGGGTGTGTGGAAGCAATGGGTGGACTCCCAATGGACAGAATAGCACAAGCCAAACCCTGGAGCCAGGAAACGAGGCACTATTTCTGGACACTACGATGCCTCAGTCCAGTCCATGCACAGGGCACTGCAGGGCAAAAGTCCAAGTGCAATCACCTAGTCATTGCCCAACCCGTGGGCCACAATGTCAGTGGAATCCAACTTCCCAAAATATTTACCAGAAGGCTCTGGGCACCAGACTCCATTCTGTAAACTTGGATGCCATTCTAAAGCTGAGCCGATAGATCTTCCGGAGAACAAGATAAACTCTCCCTTACATTCTAAATAATGAAAGTGAGGTGGGGAAGAGAATGAAATAAATCAACCGTCTCCAGTCGCCCAACTTAAAAGGGATTACGGTCAGAAGCAAGAAGGGAGCAACGAGGCCGTATCTTTATCAGGCACACGGCTGTTCTAGACACAAACAAAACTTTGGCAGGCTTCCTTCTTGCCCGTCGGGGGAGGGGGCAGAACCAAGTCTTAATCCACAAAAGTCAAACTCATCCTCCTGGAGTACAATCAAGCCCGTACGTTCTTCCCTAACTTTCAAGAAAACAGTCCCTTCCATGAACTGAGCCACTCACTGGAGCTCAAGGACTGAGGCCCATAATGTTTCAACTTGCTAGGGCAGCCTGCATGGTGGTTAAGGTGTTGGACTCCCACATGACCAACCTTGGTTCAAGTCCTGGACCTGGCAACTTGCTTTCTCACTTTCCTTCTCGCTCTTTCTCTGATGACTATACCAGGTTAAAAAATAACAATACCAATAATAAATAAAATAAATCATTCTTTTTTTAAAAAAAATTGCAGGATGAGTTGGTTCAGGAATGTGGAGGAATGAAGACCTGTCTCCCTGCCTCCCTGCCCCCCAACAATCATCACTGACTTCAGAGATTGAGTAAACCAGTAACTATTTGACATAGACGATCTCATTTAATCCCCGTGGTGAGCCCATGAAGCAGGTTCCGTTATCCCCAACTTACAAATATAATAGAAGAGCTAGCGTCACATGGCTAGAAAATGGCTGAGCCAGCTCTGACCCAGACCTGATGGCCCTCCAGTGGGGGCCTCACGATGCCACCCCATTTTTCCTTTATCTGCCATGCGTCCCCAGGTCAAAGCCCAGCCCTGACCACCTCCCTTCCCTGCTCAACACCCTTAAGCTTCCTTTAGCCTGCAGAATAAGCCCCCAACCCCCAGGGAGGGTTAAGAGGAGGTGGGCACATGCTTAGGAGCTCCCCAAGCCTCCCTGAGACATCTCATGTCACCCACTCCCAACTGCAGTAATGAGGCCCAGCCTCTTGGACAACCCATCCAAGAAGCAGGCTTACTAGCATAATATTTTCCTCCCACAGAACGTGAGAATAAAGGGCTCTTTGCTTGTCTCTTGAAATAACTGGCTCTCGCCATCAAGCAGTCTTCTGCCCAGTAAAAATATTTCTGTAAAACTTGGTAACTCTATCTGTGGTTCCTTTTCTGAAAGTCAAAAATCTTGGAGAGTGAAATATGGCAGGTTCAACTTTATGACAAGCTCATGAAGTCATGTCTCCCCAAGATGCACCCTCCTTAATGCTGTGATTAATTTGCTGTTAGCCACAGGGACTTTGTGTCTTAATAACATTCCAAGCAAAGCACCGGTTCACATTTCTAATAGAACAATACCCACCACCCTGGACCTGCTGTCAGGTCCAGCAGGCAGTGAGAGCCACATCTGGGCTCGGGCCCAGAAAAGACTCAGCTGAGATCAGGGACATCCTCCAAGTAGCCATGACACACACAGGTGAGCCATCACCTGTGGCTGCCTTGGCCAAGGAGAGGGTGCAGCTTATGAAAGAAGTGAGGGGTGCCCTGGGATCAGAGTACAAACGCACTCACAACTAAAACAAACTCCAGGACACCTAGATAAATCACTAAAACCTCCCCGTGCTTAGCTTTCCCATCTGTATATGAAGAAGCATCCCAGGGGAACTCCTAAACAAAGATGTCCTCTCAGAATCTCTGAAACCATCCAGCAGGA
>NW_006159927.1:2443679-2467012 GCF_000334495.1 Tupaia belangeri chinensis | reverse complement strand
AAGCACCCCTTTCAAACTTGCTTTTAGGCCCAAAGATATGGGGGTGAGTTTACTGAGAACCTTTAAGGCAACATCACAGCTCCAGAGGCCTCACAGAGTTACTGAGTACATTTACTGGGTCCTTAGCGCATGCTCAGACTCTAATGGCCATGTGCATTATTTCATTCAAACCTTGAAACACCTTAAGAGATGAGAATTCTGTCCCCAGCTTTACAGGTGGGGAAACTTGGGCCCGGCATTAACACAGTTTAGTACAAAACCAAGTCTGAAGTCTAGGCCCAAAGTTCTGTGTTCCCTTGAATTGGGAAAAGATCCACATAGGGAAAAAAGTTAAATAATGTACTGAGGTTAAAAAAAGAAAGGAAGACATGCAAAATAAGGCAGGAGTTCTTTCTTTTTAAAGGTTTTTCCCATAGGGCACAGGCACTCGCCAGGGAGAAGGAAAATGAGAAATCACTCCCTAAGGGGGATGGTCACACCACAATCCCTTCTCTATCCTCTTCTAGGTATTCTGGGTATGTATGCACACGTGCCTACTGTGGTTTTAGAGCTACCAGGTCCAAGACTCAAACTACATTTGGCCATGTGGAAGTCTAGTACCATAACCACCATACCACCTGCTGGCCCTAAGGCAGGAGTTCTTAACTTGGGAGCTGTGGATACCCTGAGACTGGAGTTTAAAATATAAGAGATTATTCTGAGAAGACAGACACTATCAGATCAGCAGATTCTCAGCAGGATCTTGCTACCTACCTCCTGAAGGTTAAAAAACTCCTAAGAGGCCAGGAGCTTGAGAGGAAGGCTTGATCCACATGGGCTGCATGGAGGCAGCACCCAAGCTCTCCCAAGATCCAGTGTCAAGGAGTGTTTTCCCAAAGGTCAACTAATTTACCTGGCTGCCCCTTCCCCACGCATAACTATCAGATCTATCCACCAGCTCTCCACTCTGTAGCTTTCTCTTCACCAGGTGTTTTCTCCTTGAGGAGGTTCCAGGAGGGTTGACTCCAGCTGCCACTCCAGGGTGCGTACATGACCCAGGAATGTCAGAGGCATGGAGATTAGTTCTGGGATGGGCGTGTGACCCAAGCCAGAAAAACAGTGGGAGCCGACTCTGGACTTTGGCTGGAACTTTCTCTAAAGTTAAAGGTGAAGTCTGGTCTACTAGGAGAAAACTACTACCTGGGGAGAGTGTGACTGAGAACAAAGCCCACCCAAAAGAAATCAGCACTGAAGAATCATAGGGTATAGCCTACGGTCCAGGATTATGCTGAACCTGCAGTTACACAGCGACCTTTGTATTATATAGAACAGCTGAGATGGGCCCGAACCCCAAAGCAGGCCGACTAAGCCACACAAAAAAAAGGTCTTGCTTACTTATCCACACACTCCCCTTGAAGCAGCTTCCCTTCTAGAGTCTGAAGACACTAGCTAGGAGGAGAAACCCTGGCTTTGCCAGAAAAGTAGTACAGTCACATGTGGAGAATCATATCAGGGTGTGCAATGTGTGTGCTGGGGTGGCAGGGGCACATGTAAAAGTCGCCAGGTCCGGGACTCAAACCGTGGATGACCACGTGGGAGTCCAGTGCCTTAACCACCACGCCACCTACTGGCCCCAAAGGCTCTGCATTTTAAACAGCATCTAGGAGGTTCAGATGTAGGGGCGGCAGGGGCACATGTAAAAACACAACTATCGAAATGCACACCACCAAAATCAAGCCAATTAAAGGCAAAAGCCCCGAAACGATCTATTGCGTCATCAGAAAAGTCCTGAAGCATTTTTTTGGCATAGAAAAACAGAAAATCATGTCATGACTTTTCCAAAGACCCAATGCATGCTCAACAATAGGGGATGAGTGCGGTAAATGATAGTCCATCCTTAGGATGGAAGCCTTGATAACCACGAAGAACAGTAAGAGTCTGTGTGCTGAAAGGGAACGATTCCCGAGACATGCTGTTACCTTCTAAAAAGCCCAGGTACAGAACCAGATGTCTAACATGGATCTTCAGTGAAAAGCAAATGTTTAAGGTCAGTACCGTGTCTTTACGGTTCCCATCTTAAATGGATTGTTCGATTAATGCACAAATACCAATGCTTCCCAGCCTGGGTGGCCAAGAGGGCTTCTCCTGTCTGTGCGGAACCAGCACTGCACAAGCACGGAGCATGGCTAGACGCCCCTGAAGGAAGCATAACCACAAGTGCCTCTGAAGAGGGGAAGTGGGAGATGGAGGTGGGAGGGAGGTTTCTGATGCACTGCGTAGTCTCTGGTGCCATTTTGGATTTTCTCTCTTGGTATAATGTTTTGTTTTTAATTTCCTCTTAACCATGTGCATGACTTAATTTACCAGAAGGTAAAAAGGTGAGAAACCTTCCCGAAGGGCAGGAGATAAGCCGACAGAAGCTCCCTTCCAAGGTCCTGTGACTCTGGAAAAGAGAGGAGGGATCTATCTGGAAGAACAGGGTCTGACTCCCTGCCCCTTCTGCAGCTGCATGCCCTCTGGCCAAGCCGCTAGGCCCCTGGGAGCTTCATCCACCTGGCAAATGTTCTCTGAGCATCTGTCATGTGCCAAGCTGTGCAAAAGGCCCTGAGGTTACAACGTGAGCCATAAAGAGCCTGCCTCACAGACTTTGCAGTCCAGCCTCAATTTTCCCACAGTAATAATACTGATCCTGGCCAGGTCTCTGCGAATACTGAATGCCTAAGAGAGCACTGACAGAAGGCTTTGCAAACAGCAAAGCTCTGAAGAAACCCTGGCTGGAGAAAGGCCCTCCCTGCTCAGTGCCACTGCCTCCAGCCCCAGCAGGGGTTTGCCTTCCAGCACCCCAGACCAGAGCCAAAGGAATGAGTCCACACCCACGAGCCTCTGAAGCAGTTGCCAAGCAGGACCTAGGGGTTAAAGCCTAAGAAGGCCCCAAATTGTGACATCAGGAGATGGTGCTCCAATCCACGCATCTAGAAAGAAGCCCGACGGCAGAAATGCACACCACTGACTAAAGTCAACCATCATGACCATGGCAGTGGCCAACCCTGCCAAGGTTGGACAAAGCCATGCCTCCAAAGACTGGGCTGTAGGAAGGCACCATGGAGAGATGAACCAGTGCTTCCCCTGGCGAGGACAGGGGGTTCTTCCCAGGACCTCTCCATCAGTCCAGAGCTGTGCATCTTGAAACAGCCACCAGCCTTATGTGGCTCTTTAAACGTTCACTGAGATTCATTCAAATGAAGTATAGCTTCCAATCAGTTCTGGGCCAGTCAGTGGTATGGTGGTTACGGTGGCTGGATCCTACATGGCCAACTATGTGGTTTGAGTCCCAGACCTGGAGGCCTGAGAGACACGCCAGGCCCACATGTGTGCCTGCCCAAAATCCCAAGAGGAGAGAGGAAAAAGGACTGTGATATGGCCATCCACCTTGTGGGGGAGTGCTTCGCACTTTCCCTTTCTCTCTGGTGGGTCTATATGCCCTATCACAAATTTTTTAAAAAGTAGACAATCAGGGCTAGCAGGTGGCATGGTGGTTAAGGTGGTGGACTTCCACATGACTGACTGCAGTTTGAGTCCCGGACCTGGCGGCTTGCTTTCTTGAACTTTCTCTCTCGTAAGCGCATGTGCCCTGTAGCAAATGATAAAATAATAATAATGATAAATAAAACTAATGATTCTTTTTTTAAAAAAAGAAAAGAATCAGTTCCTCGGTCACAATAGTCACTTCCCGAATGCCCAGTGGTCACAGGCGGCTAATAATGGGTCCTATGTTGGACAGTGTAGACAATGAGTTATTCCATCAGAAAGTTCCACTGGGGCCACAATCTAGAGATCCTTTTTTTTTGCTTTGGAGAGGTTTTTGCTATAGGGCGCGTGAGCTCGCCAGAAAGACAAGAGAGAGACAGAGAGACAGAAAGTAAGAAATCACTCCCCCAGGGGGAATGGCCACACCACAACCCCTTCTCCTCCATTCTCCTCTTGGGATCCTGGCACGCACACACATGCATCCAGCATGAGTTTAAGCCACCGGGTCCGGGACTTGAACCCCAGTTGAATACATGGGAGTCCAGTGACATAGCCTTACACTAACTGCTGGTCTCAGTCTAGAGATCTTTTTAACATCTTCCTTCTTCCAGAAGACAGGCAGGTATCAATAACCACCAGTAAAGTCCTAAATCTACTTGTGGGCAAGTGGGAGGAGGGAAGACTGAGAGAGCTTGTCTTGAGTTGGGACTGTGCTGGCTTCTCTGAAAGACCAACCATTCGTCCCCCACCATTCTGCAAGAGGGGGCATCCCTCTCCCACTCCTGCACCCTCCATCACCTTTCCTTCAGGATCCAGTCAACACAGTCACCCAGAACAGAGAGGTTCTGACTCAAGGCTGAGGGTTGGAACCCAAAGACTCTCCATTTTTTTTTGGGGGGGGAGGGTGTGGTGGTGTGAGCACTCACTGTAGACACAGAGACAACAGAAAGAGAAAGTGAGAAACCATCCCCTATAGGGGATGATCACACCATAATCCCTTCTCCTCCATTCTCCTCTAGGGATTTCAGGCATACACATATATGCACCCAGCCTGAGTTTAAAGCCGCCAGGTCTAGGACTCAAACCACAGTCAAACATAAGGGACGAAGGTGCCTTAACCACTATTTACCTACTGGCCCCAAAGACTTTGCATTTTAAACAGCACCCAGGAGTTCAGATGTAGGCTACACCCCAAGTCCTTCCCAACTCCACACTCCCTCCAGGAGAGGAGTCTTCCCCCGCCTCCAGTAAAGCGTTTCCTTAGAGTTACGTACATCTGCAATCTCCTCATCTCTCAGTCTCTGTTTTTATAAGTTTATTTCTTTGGAGAGAAAGACAGCTATCCCCGACAAGGTCTTCATGCTGTGATCATTCCCCAGTCCCAGCAGACCTGGAGGTTCCGGTATGTAAACCCAATTCCTTTCCAATGTGGATCTACATTACCCTGCACCATCACCTGGCCTCTCATCGCCCATTCTTTTTTTAAAATCTGTTAGGTTTTAGGTACAAAAAGTAGTATAAATGCATTTATTTTTTTAAAAGTTGGGGCCAGTGGCATAGTGACTGAGGCACTGGACTCCCACATGGCTGACCATGGTTTGAGTCCTGGCAGCTTACTTTCTCCCTTTCTCTCTCTCTCTCTCTCTGGTCAAATTCAAAAATAATAATACATAAAGTAAAGTAATTCTCAAAAAATTAAATAAAAAGTCAAGCAACATATACATGTAGAGTGTGCAAAGTGACATTCTCTACTCCTCAGGCAAACCGTCTAACTGCTCATCTCATCTCTGCACACACACACATACACAGGGGCAAGGCCCGAATAGACTTTGGCATTCATACACTGTTAGCATACATTTTTGCGTTAATAATAGGCCCGGTCTACCTAATTTGACACTTGCCTTGCTCATTCAAAAACATGTCAGGGTTTCCGTCAAGTTGGTACATGAGGCCCTAACTCACCATGCTTTTACCAGTTGCAGAAAGATCCATAAAATGTCTACACCCATTTTCTCACCTGTCCTCTGGTGATAGATATATGAGTTGTCACCAATTTTTCATTCTTCCAAACAATGAAGCCGTGAGTGTTCTTGAGACATGTGCTTCTGCTCACAGGAAGTATTTCCGAGTCCCTTTCTAACTCACTTGAGTCTCATCTGTCAAACCCCACTGTGACTGTAGAATTCTAACGCCAACGGTCACATTTCAGTCCTTTCTTTTTAAATGCCTCTTCTCAGCAGCTTTCTCTCCAGGAGACAACATCCTCTCTGGAAGAGCACACTGATGGTCTCCAGTAAATCCTACTTCTCGGTATTTATGCCCCTGTGTAGTCCTGTTCCCTAATCTGGGCTGGTCCTATGACTTGCTTTAACCAAGAGAAGGTGGTATTGCCAATTCCAGGCCTAAATCTTAAGAAGACCCGGCCATTTCCACTCTTACGCTCTTGGAAGCTAGCCACCATGTAAATCTGATTACTGGAGACCGCCATACTTGGAGGAAGCCCAAGGGGAGTGAGGCCACCTAGAAGAGAATCCAGACACAGCACCCAAGTGGAGGTGCTGCAGTCAGACCCTCGCCGTTTGAGCCATCCCAACTATGCCACGTGGAGCCAGACAGTTGCTCTGCCATGCTCTGCCCACACCGCATACTTACTCTTAAGCAAATCATACAATGATTATGTCATTACATTTTGAACTTTTCTTCACAGCCATAGACATAAAACACCCACCCTGGCTTCATTACATCTCTAAGAGGAAAAAGTAAAGGCCAGAAAATGTGCTCAGAACAGACATGTAGGAGTTCAGTTGGGGCCACCCCCAAACTCAGGATTCCCAGCCCAGCACTCTGCCCACTCCCCAAAGACTCAATCATTTCTCCCTGAATGTAGCTTCTGCTATTCAAGCTCAGACGTTGCTTCCAGGTGAGAGGGCAAGGGGCGCCCCCACGCAACTCCTCATTCTCTTCTTCTAAGCAAAAGGAATATGTCAGCAAAGAAGCATCCCAGTAGTCCTGGGAACAAATGACCTAAGCAAGACATCGAACCAAAAGGCACTGAAGCAAGAAAGCAAACTGAGGCACAGAGAGGTTAGCAAATGTGCCCAAGGTCAGAGCGAGGAAGAAGCAGAGCTAGAGCCTGAAGCTGGGCATTGGGCTCAGAGCTACAGCAGAGACCAACTGCCAGTGTTTTTCTAATGCTGTGATCATGACCTATGGCAAGAATTGCATTTTATAATGGATCTCTGTGTATATGTATAGATATGTGTAAGTTCGTACTGTTTAATGAAAGCAAAAGGTTACAAAAAACTTTTTTAAGGTTTTTGCCATAGGGTGGTGTGTGCTCCCTCGAACAAGAAAGTAAGAATGAAAGTAAGAAATCACCTCCCAGGAGGGATGGCTATATCACAATACCTTCCCTTCCATTCTCCCCCTGGGATTTTGGCCACACGTGTGCACACACACAAAGCTGGTGTGATTTTCAAGCCATCAGGCCCTGGATTCAAACTACAATCGGCCGTGTAGGAGTCCAGTGCCTTAACCACCACACCACCTGTTAGCTGCTCTATTTCAGTTTTTTTCAATACTGGTCATTAAATTGATTTTGAGAGTCCTAAGTATGCTTATAACATCATTTTAAAAGAAACACAAAACTCAAGGCCAAGCAGTGGCACAGCAGAAACACAACTGGATCCACGTGGGAAGGTCCTAGGTTTGCGTCCCAGGGCCTCCTTGTACACATCGGGCATGGTCTCGCGATCCAGGCTGGCTAAGGCCATGGGTGGATTACAGAATAAAAACCCTGGTGGAGGTACTTGCCTCGCCAACTGTCTGTCTATATATCTCTCTCTCTCTCATGTAAGAAATAAATAAACTTAAAAAATAATCAATACTGACTTCAGTTGGTTCCAAAGTGACACTGACCTGAACTTTAACCTTTTTTTTTCCAGAGAGATAATTTTGCTATAGGGTGTGTGTGCTTGCCAGCCAGACAGACAGAAAGCGAGAAATAAGCCTGCAGAGGGGGTGACCACACCATAATCCCTTCTCCTCCATTCTCGTCTTGAAATTTGGGGCACGCATGCACACGCACCCAGCGTGAGTTTCAAGCTTCCAAGGATCTAGGACTCAAACCGTGGTCGGCTACATGGGAGTCCAGCAATGTAACCATTATGCCATCTGCTGGTACCAGAACTTTAATCTTACTAGAGCAAGATCCCACTCCCAAGTCAAATGACCTGGAACAAGGTGGATGACCTCTTTCAGCCTCAGTGTCCCCACGGTAAAACAGGGATAATAATACCTACCTTGCAACAATGATGAGAGCACCAAGCAGCCCAGACGGCACGTGGTCCAGGGCCTGGCACAGAGCAGACATGTAGGAACAGCAACCATGTCAAAATCACACTGAGCCCACGGTCCAGCCTGGGGCTGCGCCCACAGTGGGCAGCCACAGACACTGTGCCTGCAGCTGCCGAACACCGACACAGGAGGCCCGTGCCCAGGACTGACTGAGGCAGGGGGTGCTTTTGGACTTCCCAGGGCAGAAGAGCGAGAGAGAAAGCCCTGGTGCCCACTGAAAAGGCCACTTTGTCTCTGGTATACAGATAGCTGGCTTAGATCACCCTTCTGCCTTCGAAGAAGGAAAGAAGGGTAAAACAAAGTCATGGTCAAAACTGTCCTGTAAAAGGTCTCCCTCTTGGGGCCAGAAGGTGGTGAGGTGGTTATGGTGCTGGACTCCCATATGGCCGACCGTGGTTCAAGTCCCAGACCTAGCCCCTTGCTTTCTCACTTTCTCTTTCTCTCTGTCTGGTAGGCATACATGTCCTGTAGCAAATTTTAAAATAATAATAATATTAATAAATAAAGTTAAATAAATCATTCTAAAAGGGGGGATTTAAAATAATAATGTTAATAAATAAAGTTAAATATAAATCATTCTAAAACGGGGGCAGTAGTTCGATAGGGCGGGGGGGGGAGTGCTCTTTCTAGAACCCAGGAAGCTGGAATGGGCATGGCACCCCAACCAGCACCCGAGCCCACTCAGTGGAGCCACCACAAGCCAAGGGCCCTGAGCAAGCAGCTAGCCAGTCCACACAGCCTTCTGAAGTTAGGAAAACATCCTCGGGCCTGAGCCCATCCAGGAGGCTGTGGCCTTCCCCAGCCCACACCATGGCCTGAGGATGGACAGGCCTGTCCTGCTAACAAGGGCTCTTTATGTCTGTTTCCACCCTCCTTGGGCCCAGCTCCACACTCAAGGCCGGAGACCTTGGGCAGCACACGGCAGGCCAGCCGAACGGCTCCAGGATGATGCTCTGTCTTGTGACTGAGAGGTCCTCCTCCTACCTCTTCTCCTGGTCAGAAAGCCGAGAAGTTGCAATCAAAGGACATCACTCAAACGCCACAAAGAAAGGGGCCAAGGCAGTGGCACAGCAGAAAAACAGAACAAGCTGCAAGGCTGACCCATAGGGGAAGCTGCCAGATCAAGGGACCCCCTCTGAGTACTCTAGGCACACAGGTGCCCATGATCTGGGGTGAGCTGGGGCTGGGGTGGATCATGGCATCAGGATCTTGTTAGGAGTGCTATCTCTCTGTCTCTGTCCCTATCTCCCTGTGAGAGACTCTCTGTCAGAGAGACAGGGAGAAAATACTGGGTCGTTGTCATGATGCATTTTTGCATAGAAAAACACAGGAAAAGATGTAATGAGTTTCCCAACAACCTAATAAATAAACATTAAAACACACACACACACACACACAACTTCACAGCAGACCAACAGGTGGCACGGAGGTTAAGGCAGGTAGATCCTACACAGCCAACTCCACTGTTGGAGTTCCAGACCCAGTGGCTTGAAAATTCTGTCAGGCGTGTATATGTGCATGCTCAAAGTCCCGAGAAGAGAAAGGGGAAAAGGGGACTGTGGTGGGGTTGTCCTCCCGGGGGGTGGGGGGGTGATTTCTTCCTCCCCCACCTCTGGTGAGCACATGCATCCTAAAGCAAAAACTTAAAAACAAAACAAAACAAAACAAACTGCAGGGAAGAGGACCTGCAGAGGGCAGATAAGGGCTCACATTGGCAGCGCCACCACTACCGCTACTCCTCCCCCTCAACAGATTGGACTGTGTTTCTGCCCCACGGCTCAGAGACTAGTGTCTGGTCCCATGTCCGACACCCAGCTGGGAGGAGACGCTGTGTATCAACTGTGTGTGCCTCCTGGCCTTTGCATGGCCCACACCCTTTCCCCGGGACACTTTTTTTTTTTTTTTTGTAGAGAGAGTTTTGCTATAGGGCACGTGCACTTGCTGGAAAGACAGAGAGAGACAGAAAGCGAGAATTCATCCCCCAGAGGGGATGGCCATGCCACAATCCCTTCTCCTCCACTCTTCTCTCGGGATCATAGGCATGCATGCACATATGCCCAGCATGAGATTTAAGCCGCCAGGTCCGGGATTTGAACCACAGTCAACTATGCGGGAGTCCAGCAACGTCACCATTACGCCATTCACTGGTCCCTCCCTGGAACTCTTTTATTTATTTATTTATTTTTGGGGTTTATTTATTTATTTATTTATTTATTTTTGGGGAGAGGTTTTTTTTGTTTGTTTGTTTTGTTTTTGTTTTTTTGTTTTTTTTGTTTTTTTTTTTGCTATAGGCCATGTGCACTCACCAGAATGACAGAGAGAAACAGAGAGAAAGCAAGAAATCACCCCCCCCAGGGGGTGGTGGCCCCGCCTCAATTCCTTCTCTTCCATTCTCCTCTCAGGATCTTGGGCACACACGCACACCCGCCCAGCATGAGTTTAAGCCACCAGGTCCGGGACTCGAACCGCAGTCAACTACATGGGAGTCTAGGAACACAGCCATTTCGCTAACTGCTGGTCCCCCCTCCCGGGAACTCTTTTTAACAAACCTTTCCTCACCTAGCTATCTCCTATTTATTCTCTGGGCCTCTACAATTTAAATGTCACTCCCTAATCCAAAACAAATCCAAATCCCCCTGATTTCCCTCCCTCACACTCGGCACACCAGTAGCACCCTTAGCACAGGCCTGGGTGAGCATCGGCAAACACAGGGAAGCTGCGAGGTGAGTACTAATATCTGCTTCATTCTCAAATGCCCTGAAACACGCTCACTTCATCCTGATGTGAAAACGGAGGACGACAGAGGCGTCACCTCTGGACCAACTGCAGAGAGGTGCACCTGGGACTCAGACCCAGGAAGTCAGGTTCTGTTACTTCTAACCACACCTCTGGCACCTTCCCTGTGCACATGCTGGGCTTCAGCATAAAGTGACCCATGCTACATCTTAACTGTGCTACCCCCACCCACCCCTCCTACACTGCTCCCCAACAGCTTCCCAGCTCTGAGCCTCCTGCCCACTTGTCTCTACCTACAACCTGGATGCAGCCTGAGTCCAGATCTCCCTGGCTGGGCCAGTGGCTTTAATTTGCTGAGACTGTCTTCTCCTTTAAGCAACAAGGAACAATAAAGAAGGCAGCTGCAAGGATGCGACAAGAGATTATATGCGAAGTTCAGGCGCGATGCTTAGTACACAGAACGCTCACTTGTACGTATGCAGGGACTTTAAGAAGCTCATGGAAGGGACCAGCAGATGGCATAATGGTGATGTTGCTGGACTCCCACATGGCCAACCATGGCTCAAGTCCCAGACCCAGAGGTTTGAAACTCACGCTGGGTCTATGTGCGTGCGTGCCGAAGATCCCAAGAGGAGAGTGGAGGACAAGGGATTGCGGCATGGCTATCCCCCTGGAAAGTGATTTCTTGCTTTCTGTTTGCTTCTCCAGCAAGCACACGTACCCTATAGCAAAACACAAAAATCTCTTAAAAAAAGAAAGAAAGAAAAAATATATAAATACATAGAATGTTCATCAAAAATAAACAACACATTTATTTTGGTGCCAAGTAAATCCATGCACCATTTTCTCATTATCTGCATTTTGCATAAAGTCTGTGAAGACCCCCTAGTACTATTACCCCGAACTCAGTCACTCCTTGTATGCCACCATCGACGTCTCCTAAGTCTAAAGCAGCACTCACGAGCCAAATCCAGCTGTGTGGGGTACCCAGAAGGAAGTGTTTTCTGAAAATCTGGTCAGTTGACAACAATTTCGTAAATCGGAAAAGTTTTACATAAAATTCTAGATGGCGTGGGGCCAGCAGATGGCATGGTGGTTAAGGTGCTGGATCCTACATGGCCAGCTACTCAGTTTGAATCCCAGACCTGGGGGCCTGAGAAACACAGTGTGCCCAAGTGCGAGTGTGCCCCGGATCCCAAGAGGAGAATGGAGAAGAGATCACGGCATGGCCACTCCCCCTGGGAGATGATTTTCTCACTCTCCTTCTCTGTCTCTCTCTGGAGAAACACACACCACATCCTACGGCAAAAAAAAAAAAAAAAATCTAAAAAAAATAAATAAGTAAGTGGCAGATTCTCTTAATGATCAGACAATGTGGTGATGCCAGGGCCACGTTCCCACGTGCCAATGGTTGGCTGGGCTGAGCAGCACTGACCCCTTGAGACACGGTTTCCCAGGGGACCCCAGTCCCTGGCCCTTCCAGATGTCTCCCACTAAGCCTGCTGCCTTCAGTAGTATGACTCTTCTGGCCCCTGTAGATCCTTAAGTTTTTTGACCCTTGATCTCAGACTTACCACCCTTCAAAGCCTCCTCACATGCCACCTCCTTCAGAGAGTCCTCCCCGCATCTCCACGGCCCGGAGCCTCTCCTGGTTTTACAACTCTAACAGCTAGCTTGCACTGAGCTCACCATGCGCCAGGCAGATGCCATCATTGCACAGTGTGAGTCCCAACAACTGCCCCAGGATGCAGTCACTCATGTCACCATGGCTTTACAGATAAAGAAACTGAGGCACGGAGTTGAATAATCTATTGCCCTTCCCCCCCACACCACCACCATTCCCTACCCTTCTCTGTTCGCTCGGCAAGCGACTCCTATGGGCCAATTTGCTGGGGCTTCCTTGCCCGCTGGCTTCTAGATTCACCCACTGCGAGGCCCCAGCAAGAAACCAGAAGACGGCAGGAGAGAGGGTGAAGTATTTCTTCCCCACATCTTCTGCACCGCGTCTCTGACTACAGTTGACTCTCGTGTCCAGTTTCTGCCTGACCGTCCCCCTTCCTCCACCCCATTTCTCTGCTATAGCTCCTACCAGAGTCTAGTAACAGTACTTCCTCCCCGGGCCCTTTCTGCCCTAGGGGCAGTCACAGCTTCCCACTACTGCTAGTCCCTGGTGCCTCAACACCCCGGAGGGTCTCCTTTTACCCTGCTCACCCTTCTGGAAGCTGGGAGTCTTTTCATGTAAGGTATCTAGAGTGCATATGTTTCCTGCCGGACCCTCTGGCTGACATGGAGGTTTGGTGTTATGACCAGGATCTTACAGCCAGAAGACGGAGTGGCTAGGATTCGAATGCAAGACACTGAGCTCCAGAGTCCCTGCTCTTTAACCTTAGGGCCTATTCTAGTTCTCCAGTTCTGTTTATAGCCTCTTTGAGGGTCCCCTGGATGCCCCTCACCCCAGAAGCAATTACTGTGCCTGGCTCAGTGCAGCCATTCTGGAATCTCTCAGAGTCTACATAATAGTCTGTCACTTGAGTCCTCCTTAACTCAGAGCCCATGCCCCTATTCCCTCCTTGCACAATAGATCACGGAATCACCTCTGCCTTACCTCTGTCATACTGTATCTGCTACTGGTCTTCCCTCTGGACAAAGACCAAGCTGCATAACTTAGCTGAGAAGGCCCTGAGGCTCTGGCCCCTCTATAGGCAGCTGAACCTCAATCAGCATCTCCAGTAAAGTGCCCTCTTCACCACAGGGCTTTCCCACACATGCTGCTGGCCCATCTACCAAACCCCCAACCACCCCTTCCTCATTCCCCTTTGAGCCTCAGCTTCAACTACATCTTCTCTGACCCTAGGCCAGTTGGCCCTCCCTACTCTAGAGTCTTAGGCCCCACAATGTCCCATAACATTCCCTTAACATTGTTTCACTGGTCAGTATCTATCTTTCCAAATTGTGGGAAGATACATAAAGAGAAAAGAAAAAGTGAAATTATATATAATGTTCAGTTAAAACTAGAGAAAGAAAAATAAGAAAGGGTGATAAAAAGAACAAGTGTAATGAGTAAAAAAGTTATAAGCAAGGTAGCTAGATAAGAATAAATATTTATCCATGCCAAAATCCAAAGTAAAATTACAGCATAGCCAATACAACCACATTCAAAAAAAATAGTAACTATCATGGCGAAGAAAGATTTAGTTTAGGAGGGCAAAAGAGGTTGAACACTAGGAAATTTAGGAATGTAAATCAAGCATACAAATCATATGGCATATTAACAAAGATCTATTCTATCAACACCTAAGAGCAACTGATAAAATTCAATAATTATTCCTGATTTTACAAATCTTATCAACCCAGTAGATGAAAGCTTTCTTAACTAGATAAATAACAAACATCATACTTAGTGGTTGTTAAACAGAGGATACTGTTTATAAGAGATTTCAACCAATGCAATAAGAGAAGAAAAATAAATGAGAGACAATGATGAGATTTTAATTCTACTGGGAGGCAAGAACTACATCCTATTCCTTATAGTTTCTACAACATTCTAAGCACAGTTTTTGGAACAGAGAAGGCAGTCAAATATTTGCAGAATGAATAACCACCCAGATGAGATTTGATCCCCCTCCTGTTCTCGAAACATTCAGTACTTTTTTGAGGCACATATCACAACTTAAATTGCACAATTTGTTTTCTAAAATGTTTACCTTTTCCTACTGGCTTGTAAGCTTCAAGAAAACAAGGACTACATTCTACTTACAGAGCAAATGTACACTTGGCCTAAAGTAGGTACTCAATATCCGTTACAGATACATAAATGATCTGAACAGAACGCATTAGATAGTTGCTTCATTATAATAATTTCATTCTACTGCTCAGTTGAAGAACCTAAATGTCCAAAGAAAGAAGGCAACAGCATCAGCAGGCTGCCCTCCAGGGAGTGATGCAGCTTTTCCTCTAGCCCCTAACGGAACTGGGCCAGTCTTCCTGCGGAGAATCTAATGCCTCAGCTGGTGTCATGCCTGCCAGCTTATACCCTGTGAAGACCACCTTGTACCCTGAACTTCTCTGAAAGAGGCATTAGCCACACACAAGGCCACACGCACACACATACATCACAGCCCATGTGGTTCAATGAGTAAGCAAAGTGGAGCCCAGACCAATTCCTCAGAGCCCTCTGAACACACACACACACACACACACACACACACACACACACACCCAGGACCCCACCCCGGTGGGCAGAGCCACACTGGCAGGAGTTCATGCAAGCCGCCTTCTGAGGCAAAGGATGACTTCAGTGGAGGAACCTGAGGCTTTCCTCCCAAAGCCCCATGACTGGTGCCCACATGGATAAACAGCCCCTTCTGCTTTCCCAGGAAGCTATCAAAGAATTACTTATGTCTCTGGAAGTGCTTGTTTAGAAAAGGTTCTCCACCCCACCTGGGCTTGGCAGGGCGACAGCATCAGCAGGCTGCCCTCCAGGGAGTGATCCAGCTTTTCCTCTAGCCCCTAAAGGAGCTGGGCCATTCTTCCTGCAGAGAGTCTAAAGCCATAAAGAAGCAGGCAGCCTCCCAGGATAAACGGAGCAGCAGGGTGACATCAAAGCCCTCCCTCCAGATTAAACAACTGAGGCCTTCAGCTCTCCCTGGCATTTCTTCCAGGATATTCTGGGCTCCTGCCTCAGTTCTCCCTCAGATGGAATGGCAGATATTTTGTTTGTAGGTCTGAATTTTTTCTTTCCTCAGGGAGGGAGGGAGGGCAGGGGAGAGGGGAAGGCAGGGGGAACAAGAGAGCAGAGGAAGAGAAAGAATGTTTGTGAGACAAGGGCTGCAAAAAAGAACATGTGTGAGTGAGCAAGAGAGAGGGAAGTTAGGGAGGCAGCCGGAAGAGCCTGCTCTGGAAACCAGCAAGCAACCTAAAAATTCTAAAAGTTTTTAAAACAAAGCATGCTGTAAATTTGTAGGCATGAAGGGAGCTGCAGGAAAGCCTGAGGTTGGAGGATTCTGAGGCACCTGACCCCCCAATACCTACAGATCTCCAAGTGGATGGTTGACCAGAGGGCCATGTCTATTCTTAGGCATATCTGTCAGGCCAAGGCAGGGAACCTCTTCCCTTTAAGCACTGGCTCACTGCACTTCTGGGGTAGAAGCAGTTCTCTCTGGCATTGGGGTGTCACTGTCTCTTATCCCCTGGCCCTTGAGGTGCAGACTTCTGCCCTTGGGCAGTCAATCCTCCCTCTAATCCCCTAGTCAGACTTCTGGCCTTACACTTGACTTCCTCCTCCCCCAAACAAAGCATCAGGGCCCAATGACCCATTCAAACAGCAGGGGCAATGCTCCCAGGTCCCTGCAGGTGACACTGCACATCAATCAGTTCCAAGGAGCATGCTGGCAGCTGGGATGGCAGGCTGACTGCCCACCCCATCCCACACACCTGTATGAGGGACAGCAGTTCAAATGAGTCAAAGGTGCCAACACACAGGGCTTTCCAGAAGACTGAGTGCCAGGTCTATTTCCACTCCCCACAGGCTACGAAGCACCCGGAGCCTACAGTCACTTCTCCAGAACCCAGCCCAATTTCACACACAAGTCTCCCGGCAAACCAACCACCAGTCTTCCAAAGACAGGGAGCTGGGGCCTCAGTCACCTCTTCCCATGCAAATGCATGTCCTCCTCCCACATCTTCTGCCCAACCTGTCCTTCAGGTCTGGCCTTAGACAGGCTCTACGGTTCCTGCTGCGTTCACGGGGCCTCTTTTCCTTAATGATAGAAAGCACATGTACGCAAGAGATAAAGCAAGAAAAAGAGAGAAAGAAAGTATCCTTGACAGGGTCCGTTCATGCCAGGATTACTTTTCCCCATCCCTTCTATAACTCGGGCTCTCACACACTGATGCGTGTGCCCGGCATGTTCCAAGCTGGTCCTGGGATCCGAACTGGTGGTCAGCCATGTGGCTTTCAGCACTGCAGTCCAGTTCACTACGGACTGAGCCACCACTACTTAGGCATGTGTCTGTTCACCAGGTTCTTCTTTGTCTCCTTCATTAGACTGGAAGCCACAGGAGGACAAGAACCAGAGCTCTTTTATTCTCCACTATAGTCCCAGTACCTGGCACAGTGAGGAAATTATAAGTAATTAATAAAACTTCATGACTGATACAAAGTAATTAACGAATTAATTAAGCCAAGAGTCTGAAAGCAAAGACCTGGTTCTACTCTTCTGCTCCAGACAATGAGACCTTAGAAAAAAATGGAACTAGGAAGCATGAATAAAGGGCAGAAACTGGGAACCAGCAGTTAGCGTAATGTCTATGTCGCTGGACTCCCATGTGGTCGACCGCGGTTCGCATCCCAGACCCGGTGGCTTAAAACTCACTCTGGGCATATGTGCGTGTGTGCCCAAGATCCCGAGAGGAGAATGGAGGAGAAGGGATTGCGGCGTGACCATCCCCTCTGGGGGGTGATTTCTTGCTTTCTGTCTCTATGTCTCTCTCTCTGTCTGTCTGGCGAGCGCACGTGCCCCCCTATAGTGAAAACCTCTCCAAAAAAAAAAAAGGCAGAAGCTGACTGGAGATGAGGATCTAGGGAAAGAGGGAAAGAAGAGGCAGGGATGATCTATCTATCTATCTATCTATCTATCTATCTATCTATTTTTCATTCATTCATTCATCCATCCATCCATCCAATATCTAGAGAGTGCCTACAACATGCCCAGGGGATACCATAGGGAAGTTTTATTCAGAAAGTGATTGTTGGGACCAGCAGTTGGCATAATGTCTATGTCACTGGACTACCATGTAGTCGACTGCAGTTCAAGTCCGGACCTGGTGGCTTAAACTCAAGCTGAGTCCACATGAGTGCGTGCCCAAGATTCCGAGAGGAAAGTGGAGGAGAAGGGATTGCGGCATGACCCTCCCCTCATCCCTTTCTGTCTCTCTGTCTCTCTCTGTCTTTTTGGCAAGCGCACATGCCCTATAGCAAAAAATCTCCCCCCTCAAAAAAAGAAGAAAGTGATTGTAGTGATTGTTTAGTTCAGCTATGGTGTTAGGCCCTCAAGGTGCCAATCTGGTCCTGGAAAGTGTGCCTGAGGTTCTTGGCACAAAAAGAAATCCTGTCCATCCACTGCCCACCTCTCTCTCCTCACTTCTGTCATCCCCACTGGACCAAGAGAAAAAACATCCCCCCAGCCGTTGGGCCATGTGAGAAGCAGGTGCTTCCCAGATTAGATTTTCCCTGATTTTCCTACAAAAACACGGATATCGAGGGAGTGTTCCTGGGATCTAGAGAATAGAACTCACATACAGCCGGGCTCAGGAAGATCCAGCCTCCTTCCTAAAGAAGAAAAGTTTCAAAGGGAGGACAAGAGAGTCCTCGAAGCCTCTACCAGAGACTACATCACAAAGACTTTTCAAGTTCTCAGAAAATGACTCCCTTGACTACCATCAGCCCATCCGGGGGCCCAGATCTACTGAAAACCAGAAACCCGACCTGGCTCCGCCCAGCTCAGGCTCTCCCAGACTCTCCTTCTCGGTCCCAGGAGTAAAGGGAGCACCAGGCTGGGCTGTGCCACTGGTCCTGGCTGTTCCTATGGGCAGAGGAGACCCTCTATGGTAAACTCAAAAGGACACCAGCAAGCAAAAGCCCAAATGCTTCCACCCTGAGTCCTTCACCAGCCTCCAAACAAATCATCTTTTAATTCTGAAACACCAAATATTTAATTTATGCTCTACCTCAAATGTCAAGTCCACCTCCCAGCACATAGCTTTGAAACCACGTAAGGAGGCCTAACACTTTCCATATGGTGAAGACATGGGCCTTTTAATTGTGCCAACTGGTATCATTCAAGGGTAATTCCCCTGGAATCCGGCACTTGGGCAGCATCTGGGCCATCCTCCAATCTCATCACCCAGCCTCCTGCGTCCCTGCAGGCTCCAACCAAGCCTGCACCCTCCTAATCTTCCCCAAATATCAAAACGTGCTAGGTGCCATCCTCCCCGCCCCCATCAAGTTACCAAACCACCTGGCAGCCACCTCAGATCCAAAGGCAGGCTTGCCTGCACCATGACGTTCGGCCCATTTCTTCAAGCAGCCCTGCTATAAAAGAACAAAAGGGCCAAACCAGGGGGTGGGGAGAGAACTGTTTGAAATCTGGTTGTACACACACCTATGTGCACACATGCATACGCCACAAGAGGGGGTGTAGAGGCACATGCCCTTCCAGGCACATGCCCGGTCTGATACCTGAGTGCATCAGGCTTACAATCCCTCAGCTAAGCTTTTTATTCACCCATGATAGCTTCCACTCCCAGTATTTTTTAAAAAGAATTATTTAATTTTATTTATTCATTTATTTATTTTAATTGGACCAGAGAGAGACACAGACAGAGAGAGAGAAAGGGAAAGTGAGAAAGCAAGCCACCAGGTCCAGGACTCAAACTGTGGTCGGCCATATGGGAATGTCCAACGCCTTAACCACCATACCACCTGCTGCCCCCCCCCACTCCATTCCCAGTATTGTGGAACTGCCTGCAGTAGCTTCATGTTCCAATACGCTCCATGATCTGTCTCCTTGAGGTAATGCTTATTTTACTTCCTAACTCTGTCTAGCCCATTGTTCTCTGGTGCAGGTGCTGCTCAGCTTATTGTTCTTCCATAGGACTTCCAGCTCGTTACTTTTCTCTTATGAGCTCATATTCCCTTAGACTTCATCAGGTACCCACTTCTGCCCAGCGACGGGCAGAAGTCCAGGCCTTAGCCTGTGTCCCTCCAAATGAGCCTGTTCTATAAGGGTGGGTAGGGGGGACAGAGAACTCTGGTTTCATCATCTGGACCCTCCAACTCCTTGCTTGTGAGCTCCCATCTCCACCCCTGCAAACGCCTCAGCAAACCTCCCAAAACCTTTCTTCCCATGTTCCGTCCTTACGGAAGAGTTCTCTTCCATAACTCTGCCAGGGACAAGTATATTATTACGCCCATTCTCCAGATGAGCTAATTACGGTATCCGAAAGTAAAATGGCTTGCATAAGATGACAAGCTATTGTGACAGGGCCTGACCTCATTCTTTCTGTATTCAGGAAGACAGGCTTAGTTTAGTGCCATTGTGGTCACCCTCTCCCACCTCCGAATCTGGCATGCAACTCAGACCTACCCTGAACTTTACCAAGCACCGCAGATCTGGTCAAGGAGGAAGGGAAAAAGCAGGGGCCACTCCTTGAAGCATTCAGTAGCTGGGGGGCGTGGGGAAACAGGCATGTCACCTGTCAGGAGATTAGTGAGATCAGCACCCCCAGGTGGAGGCCCTAGTACAGGGCTTCTCTATAAGTGATCTCCTTCCTCTTGGAAAGTGCTCCAGAAAGGGACAGAAACAGTCCACACCAGCTGGTTATCAACTCGAGAGGGTTATGGGAGGATTAAGATCATGTAAGCAAAGTGCTTGACACATATAGGCACTTAATAAACAGTGGTTATCATGGCAATAATAATAAAGCTAGCTGCGTGACGCTGGTGAGAGGTCAGGTGAAGGGGTAGAGACAAAGGCCACCCCAGGACTTGGGGCTGGTTGGAAGTGCTCCGCCAGCCTTGGGAACCCAGTGGATTTGGGAACCCAAGCCTTCCTACACCCCTGTGACCTAACAGAGCCACCTGCCAGCCACCCTTCCATGCGGTGGGAATCGTGGCCACATAACCAGACGAGCTGCCCACCACTGTCCTGTGCAGCGTCTCGGTGTTTCCCAAACTCTCATCATTCCACTCCCACACTCGCAATTTCAACCACTGCTACTTAATATTTTTCTCCAAATCGACTTTAAATTAGACTATCTCTTTCAACTTAGCTTCAGCCTAAGCAATAATATCCATGAAATCATGGGTTTGATGTCCTAGTTTTTTTTTTCTTTTTTTTTTTCCTGGTTTAAAAAAAAAAAGTAACCATTAAGATTAAAAATATTCCTCCAGGCAGAACCTGAAACAGCCTCCCCAACAGTGCGGCGCCACACCTGACCGTCTCCCGGGGTGGCCCCTCTCTCCCTCTGCAGACTCAGCAGCTCTACAGCTCAATCTTCTTGGGCTGAAGCTGGTAAAAACCCAAGCATCTGGGTCCCGGTCACCAAGAACAACTTGCAAGGAGGCAGCGGCTCCCCCCTAGCCTCCCTATCTTTGATGGCTGGGGCACACCCTCCACCGGACACATGTCCACCCTGATGGGGCTGCCCTTCACATCTTCAAAAGTACTTTGAACAAACATGAATGACCCCTCAGCATTTCTCAGAGGGGCCGAGAGGGGGGGTGGCGATCACCAACCCATGCTGTCCTCAGCTGGGGGAAAGAAAGCAGGCAACAAAATTCCGTGACTTCACCAAAGCCACAAACTTAAGCTGGGGCCCCTGCCCCACCTCCTTCACTTCCCCCAATAGCAACTTTTACTGGCTCACATTCCTCTTGCTGGGAACACTACTATTTAATTAAAAACGACAGACTTTTGTTTTCCTCCCCTTCTTTCCTGCTCTCTCCCATCCTCCCAGACTGGATGCCAAGGAGACCCACGAAAAAACATGCGGGTAACATTTGTTATGGCTTTGAAGATAAAAGTCAATTGAAGTAAGCCCTCGCTGTATTTCAAGTTTTCCCTCTAGCATGGAGCAAGCTGCCTGGCAGTTTAGGAAAGGAAAAAGAAGTGGGGGTTGGGGGGAGGACTGCAAATAAATGTCATTCTGCAGGAATACTTTGTAAAAATAAACAGGCTGAAAACACCCAAAACTTGATTAATGGAAATCCACTGGGTTGCCCTGTGTCTTGAGCTGCAAACACATTTGTTCATATGGCTGAATTGGATCCTTTTCATTGGCCTTTAAATAAATAAGGAGATCAAAACCCAGCAGTGCTGGGGGGAAAGGGAAGTTTGCAGTTCTGTTTTTAAAGGGCCCTAAAGGCAGTGCCCCCCACCCACCAAGTTTTGACCTTTACTAGGGGACAGTTCCAATTCCAATCCAGCCAACAGAGGCAGAGAAATGAGAAGAGAAAGTACCCAGCTAATCAGTGCCGGAGGAGGAGGGGAGAGGCGCTTCATCCAGACTGAGGTTAGTGAGCTCCTAGGACTCAACTCTACGCACAGACTCACCTCCCAACACCAGCCTCTGCAACTGCACTGCCAGGTCCCACCACCCAAATACTCATACATCTGAGGACTACAATGGCCTCTCCCCAGCCACGGACAAGACCAAAGAACTAACCAGACCTGAGACTCAGTCTTTCCCCCTCTAAGTTTCAAAAAAAAAAAAAATTAAATGTCACATCAAAAAGTTGATTCATCCTTTGATCCCTGGCTTGTGCGAGTTCCACGCAGACCGTCTAAAAGCCCCGTGCGGAGTTCCGGAGCTCACAGGACATCTGTGAACACCAGTCCCAGGCCAGGAGCTGCAGCTGGACTCACTCACTGGTCATACTGACTCACTACTCCTCTAGGAAAGCTCCAGCCTCGAGAACACACCGGGGAAAAGGCTACAGAATGAGGCCCTTATCCTCACTAGGGGCCAAGCTCAGGGGGCCCCACTCCCCACCTCTGCCACTCTGGTGGGGAACTGCTCTACTGGGGTTCTTGGGCAGATACACTGATGAATGCCAGGGACGCAGACCGCTGGGACATACTCAGAGACAGCCACTGGATCCTGGAGCCAGCATAGCTCTGTCTTCCACCCAGACACCCCTCCTTGCCTCTCTGTAGCCCCACCTCTAACTCCACCTTCCAGCACTGGCCAGGAAAGGAGGTAGAAGTAGCCCAGACCCCCGGATGCTACAGCACTGCCAAGCCACCTCCTCACCTAGGACTGTACTCCCCCAGACCTCTGCCTCCGGGTGGCCAGGAGCTAGTGCCCACCTGCTTCTACAGCTCCCCAAAACATGGGGTACAGGGACATATCGGTGGGGCACGGGACATGTGAGAAGGGATTTTTAAACCAAGGAGCTGTGCCAGGAGGGTGCTAAAAGTTGGGGTGAGTGGAAATAGAGACCCACCTCTGAGGCTGAAAGGGGGCAGGGGGTGGGGCGGGGTGAGGGAATCATACCCGGGTGCCTCGGCCAACAGTCCCCGCCAACCGCAGCTGTCGGGGTCCTGAGACACCGCCCGGGCAGCGCTGCCTCCCGATCCACTCCTCGATGCCTTTCCGAGCCCAGGCGGCGCTCACCGCGAAGCTGTCACCTGGGGCAGGGACGACACGAAGCCCCTGAGTCTGGCCCACCCCTGGCCGAAAGTTACCCAAGAGCACAGGGAAGGAGTGGGCGCGGCAGAGGGCGGAGAGACAGGCACGGGGAGGGGGGCAGCAATGGGTCCGAGAGTTGGAGTCGAATCCGAGAGAGGGACGCAGGAATCAGAGAAAGGGGTTCAGCGACGCCCGGAGAGCAAGGATCCTGAAGGGGTAAGAAGGACAGCAGTACTCTGGTAGGGGCTTGGGGCTCAGAAGAGTGAGCTCCAGGACTGCCGATGAAGAGGGTTGAGGTCAGGAGCGAGGGGCGCAGTGGGCGCAGAAGCCAGCATCTCGGGAGAGGGGGCTGGGGCCAGAAAGAGGGGCGTCAGAATCTTGGGGAAAGGCGCTTAGGGGTCTGAAGAGCGCGAGTAGAAAGAGCGGAGGGCGGGGACGCGAGGGGGAGGGATTGAGGGTCAGCAGCGGGAGCGCAGGACCACAGGGCAGGGTGGGAGGGGCAGAGGAGGGGGCGCGAAGGCTGGTGTGGGGGGGGGTTGGGG
>NW_006159927.1:2440756-2443105 GCF_000334495.1 Tupaia belangeri chinensis | reverse complement strand
GGCTCCAACGCAGCTCCCTGCTGCCGGCTACGAGGTCTCCTGCTGGCGGCAGTGGGTGGGGTTCCCGGCCAGGAGGCTCTGGCCAGGAAGCGTCTTGGGACAACACCCTCGTGGTGCTGCCCTCTGTAGAAGAACCACACGCTCGCCTCACTAACAGCACTCTGCCTTCCCTCCGCTATGTATTCCCTCGAAGCGAGCAAGGCAGGACTGGGCGGTCCAATTTACAGATCGGGAAACTGAGGTCAGGAGAGGAGACCTGAGAAGCTCTGGCGCCAGAGTCTGCGCGCCCCCTTGTTCCCGGTTCCAGCCTTCCCATGACCTGCCTTCTGCAGAAAGTGTTCGTTTTTTTCACGCGCCCCCTATGCATCCTCTAACCCCTTTAGATTTTAATTTGGGACTCCAAAAGCCTCCCACCGCGCCTCGGGTTGGTTTTGCCCAGTTCACTCCTGGCGGTGACAAGTGTCCCAAAGCCCCTGCTGTCAGCTAATCTTCGGATCTCCTCCCGTGGGTGCCCGCCCGAATCGGGGCGCTCTGCCAAACTGCGCGGCCCGGAAGGGGGTAACCGCTGGGTCTTTGATCTTCCTTGGTTTCCGCTCCCTGCTGCAGTTCGCCAGGCCCAACGGCTTGTTTGTTTTGTCTGAGGAGGTCTCTGCGGAGGGGAGGGCGACTTCAAGGGGTTCCACCCCACCTTGATGATTCTAAGAGAGAATCCCTGCTCTGCTGGGGACATCGTGGACCTGTTAAGCTTGTCCTATTACCTGAGACAGCCTGGACCTGGGAAAAGAAAACCCTGAGTTCCTAGTGTGGGGACCCGCTCTGACCTTTGTAATGAGTTCCATGCGGAAGCCTCGGTTTTACTGTCTGTAAAATGGAGGCTCGCAATTCTGCCCGTTTCACCGACTCCCTAGCACATACTGTCCAACAGAACTGTCATGGGAGCCCCATTTAAATTCTAAATTTTCTGGAAGCCGCATGTTTTTTAAAAAAAGTAAAAACAGGTTAAATTAATACTAATAATACACTTTGTTTAACCCAGTACATCCAAAATGTTATCATGTCCACATATAATGAGATGCTTTGTGCTAAGTCTTGTAAATGCAGTGTGCAGCCAACACACCTCAACCCAGAGTAGCCACATTGCAAGCGACGTTTAGCATGTGACAATGACTTCCGTATGTGGTGGCAGAATCCTGGTGCAGCTACAAGTCTCAAAAGGACGTGGGGGGCCTTAAAGGTCATAAGTCTCCTCATCATCCAGTAGTGTCTTATACCCATCCTCCAAGCTTCCTTTTCTATACTCACTTTTTGTTGGAAACCAAGGCAAATTTTAAAAGAAATTATATTTATTGAGGTCAGCAGGTGGCATAGTTAAGGGCACTGGACTCCCACATGGCTGACCAGGGTTGAGTCCCTGACCTGGCAACTTGCTTTCTCACTTTGCCTCTCTCTCTCTCACTGTCCCTCTCTGGTCAAATTAAAATAAATAAATGAATAAATAAATCATGTTAAATTTTAAAAAGAAATTACATTTATGCTATTGACAGAGTGATTTCATTTGAAGAGTACTAGAACCACAAAAACATGACTATTGTCATTTTTTTATGAGAGGTTTTTGCTATAGGGTATGTGTACTCGCCAGAGAGAGAGAGACAGAGAGACAGAAAGTGATAAATCACACCGCCCCCCCCCCAGGGGGAATGGCCACACCACAATCCCTTCTCCTCCATTCTCCTCTCCAGATCTTGTGCATGCACACACACGCACCCAACTTGAGTTTAAGCCTCTGGGTCTGGGACTATAACCACGGTCGACTACATGGGAGTCCAGTGACAAAGCCATTATGCCAACCGCTGGTCTCGACTACTGTCATTTTTTAAGAGAGAGTTTTGCTATAGGGTTCATGCGCTCACGAGAAAGAGAAAGAAAGAGAAAGCAAATATCACCCCCCCAGGGGGGATGGCCATTCATAAACCCTTCTCCTCCATTCTTCTCTAGGGATTTTGGGCACAACGTGCACAGGCACCCAGCATGAATTTGAAGCCACTGGGTCCAGGACTCAAACCACAGTCGACCACGTGGGAGTCCAGCAACATAACCATTATGCCATCTGCTGGTCCCACAACTGTCATTTTTATATTGCAATTGCAATTTGGTTTGTTCAGGTTTTTGCCATAGGGCACTTGAACATACCACAAAGAGTCAGAGAGAGTGAGAAGAAAAGTGAGAGATTACCCCCAAGGAGGGATAGCCATGCCATAACTCCTTCTCCATTTTCCTCCTGGGATTCTGGGAACCCATACACATGCACCCGGTGCAATTTTTTTTTTTTTTTTTTTTTTGGAGAGGTTT
>NW_006159927.1:2384221-2440445 GCF_000334495.1 Tupaia belangeri chinensis | reverse complement strand
GCACACCATCTGCCTGCCCCTAGATTGCAATTTTTTTTTTTTTGAGAGATTTTCACTGTAGGGCGCGTGCGCTCACCAGACAGACAGAGAGAGACATAGAGACAGAAAGCGAGAAATCACCCCCCAGGGGGGATGGTCACGCCGCAATCCCTTCTCCTCCATTCTCCTCTCGGGATCTTGGGCACGCACGCACATGTGCCCGGCGTGAGTTTTAAGCCACCGGGTCCGGGACACGAACCGCGGTCGACTAAGTGGGAGTCCAGCGACATAGCCATTACGCTAACTGCTGGTTCCCCCTAGATTGCAATTTTTAACAGAATACCTACTATGTGCCAGTCATTGTCCTACGTCATGTACAGCCCTCACTCTCTAATGCAGATTTGTTCTTGTTCTAGAAAGAAGGGAACCTACTTGGTTCAGAAATGTGGAGTCACTTGCCCAAGGTCCCACGGCTAGTCAGTGGCCCTGTTGGGAAACAAACCCAGGTCTATGGATTATCTCGCCCATGCTTATTTTCACAATATGGAGCTGTCCTCACACAGGCCAAACTTCACATTCCCCCATCTGAAAATGAATCTCAACTGCCGGCTATGTAACAAACATTGCTTCTGGTACTTAAGATACATCAGTGAACAAAACAGACAACTGTCACTCCGATGACACTCAGGCTGTCCTGGAGGAAGATAGGACAAAAAAGGTAATGAATGAATAATAGTGTGCTCAGTTAGATGACACCAGGGACCAGCAGATGGTTGTATCACTGGACTCCCACATAGTCAACCGCGGTTCACGTCCTGGACCCAGCAACTTAAACTCACCAGGCATGTGTGTTGTGTGCCCAAAATCCCAAGGGGAGAATGGAGAAGAAGGGATTGTGGCATGGCCACCCCCCTCCCCCCACCACTGGAGGTGATTTCAAGCTTTCTATCTCTCTCTGTCTCTCCAGTGAACACACATGCCCTATAGCAAAAGTCTCTCTTAAAAAATAAAAGAAGACAATACCAGCTATTGGAGGGGAGAGGCTATCGACAGGGTAGTTTCATTTGAAGAGTATTGGGACCACAAAAATACTACTGTTGGGGACATTTGACAATATCTGAAGGCGTCTACTAAGTAGAGGCCAGGGTTGCTACTAAACACCCTACGACATGCAGGGCAGCCCCTCCACACACACCACCACCAACAAAGAATGACCCGTCAGCAGTGGCAACGTGAGATCCTTTGGCCTAGAAAAAGGAAAAAGCCATGCAGGGTAACTGGGCCAGGGGCAGGAGAGAGATGGGGGTTATGAGTCTCTGCATCAGAGTGGGAGCCTTCCTGCAGACCCCCCTCAAGCGGAAATAGAATTCACGTGGGGTTGCTGTTTGTCTTTCTCACCCCCACCTCCCACCGGTACCAGGGTGCCTCCAAATCAAAGCAAAACTCTAAGCGTTCTTTCTCACAGTACTCAGAAAGTTGGTTACTTCCTTAAACCGGCCATGGCTTTCTTCTTTCATGAGAAAAGAAGTATCCCCCCTTCCCCTTGGGAATTTCTTTTTACAGTTCAAAAAGAGATAAAAGCAAGAACTAAAACTATGCAGTTACCACTTGGAGCCTTGGGGGAAGTAAATCCCAAATGTCCAGCCCAGACAAGAGGCCCCCCTCCACCTTTGTCAGCGCTTCCCAGCCCAGTCGCCTCCTGCACTTTACTGCTACCGGAATGGGGGCCTCCCCACCTGGCCCTGGGGTGAGAAAACACGAGATGGACCTGGTGGGGCAAGTGTTAGCTGTTCAGGGCTCTGCGTGGGGTGGGGGAGCTTTGCCCCTAGATTGCAATTTTTTTTTTTTTGAGAGATTTTCACTGTAGGGCGCGTGCGCTCACCAGACAGACAGAGAGAGACATAGAGACAGAAAGCGAGAAATCACCCCCCAGGGGGGATGGTCACGCCGCAATCCCTTCTCCTCCATTCTCCTCTCGGGATCTTGGGCACGCACGCACATGTGCCCGGCGTGAGTTTTAAGCCACCGGGTCCGGGACACGAACCGCGGTCGACTAAGTGGGAGTCCAGCGACATAGCCATTACGCTAACTGCTGGTTCCCCCTAGATTGCAATTTTTAACAGAATACCTACTATGTGCCAGTCATTGTCCTACGTCATGTACAGCCCTCACTCTCTAATGCAGATTTGTTCTTGTTCTAGAAAGAAGGGAACCTACTTGGTTCAGAAATGTGGAGTCACTTGCCCAAGGTCCCACGGCTAGTCAGTGGCCCTGTTGGGAAACAAACCCAGGTCTATGGATTATCTCGCCCATGCTTATTTTCACAATATGGAGCTGTCCTCACACAGGCCAAACTTCACATTCCCCCATCTGAAAATGAATCTCAACTGCCGGCTATGTAACAAACATTGCTTCTGGTACTTAAGATACATCAGTGAACAAAACAGACAACTGTCACTCCGATGACACTCAGGCTGTCCTGGAGGAAGATAGGACAAAAAAGGTAATGAATGAATAATAGTGTGCTCAGTTAGATGACACCAGGGACCAGCAGATGGTTGTATCACTGGACTCCCACATAGTCAACCGCGGTTCACGTCCTGGACCCAGCAACTTAAACTCACCAGGCATGTGTGTTGTGTGCCCAAAATCCCAAGGGGAGAATGGAGAAGAAGGGATTGTGGCATGGCCACCCCCCTCCCCCCACCACTGGAGGTGATTTCAAGCTTTCTATCTCTCTCTGTCTCTCCAGTGAACACACATGCCCTATAGCAAAAGTCTCTCTTAAAAAATAAAAGAAGACAATACCAGCTATTGGAGGGGAGAGGCTATCGACAGGGTAGTTTCATTTGAAGAGTATTGGGACCACAAAAATACTACTGTTGGGGACATTTGACAATATCTGAAGGCGTCTACTAAGTAGAGGCCAGGGTTGCTACTAAACACCCTACGACATGCAGGGCAGCCCCTCCACACACACCACCACCAACAAAGAATGACCCGTCAGCAGTGGCAACGTGAGATCCTTTGGCCTAGAAAAAGGAAAAAGCCATGCAGGGTAACTGGGCCAGGGGCAGGAGAGAGATGGGGGTTATGAGTCTCTGCATCAGAGTGGGAGCCTTCCTGCAGACCCCCCTCAAGCGGAAATAGAATTCACGTGGGGTTGCTGTTTGTCTTTCTCACCCCCACCTCCCACCGGTACCAGGGTGCCTCCAAATCAAAGCAAAACTCTAAGCGTTCTTTCTCACAGTACTCAGAAAGTTGGTTACTTCCTTAAACCGGCCATGGCTTTCTTCTTTCATGAGAAAAGAAGTATCCCCCCTTCCCCTTGGGAATTTCTTTTTACAGTTCAAAAAGAGATAAAAGCAAGAACTAAAACTATGCAGTTACCACTTGGAGCCTTGGGGGAAGTAAATCCCAAATGTCCAGCCCAGACAAGAGGCCCCCCTCCACCTTTGTCAGCGCTTCCCAGCCCAGTCGCCTCCTGCACTTTACTGCTACCGGAATGGGGGCCTCCCCACCTGGCCCTGGGGTGAGAAAACACGAGATGGACCTGGTGGGGCAAGTGTTAGCTGTTCAGGGCTCTGCGTGGGGTGGGGGAGCTTTCCAGCGGCCACCAGCACATCATCCACCTGGGGTGGCTATTGGTCCTCCGAGGGCTTCCCGCCCCACGACTCGCTGTCTTTTTATGTGTTTTAATAATTTATCTGGCCCATTTCTTGGGCTGTATACTTACAGTGACACATCTTTTTCTTTGAAGATTTCCCATCCTTTGGGGGAGGAGAATGGGAGAGGAAGGCGAGGAAGAGATAAGAGAGAGAGATTATAACAGAAACGGGTTTCATGGGGCTCGAGATTTAGTAAGGCTGGTTTAGGTGAAATCTGTCAGACGGGGAGCAGGGAAGGTTTTTTATTTTGTTTTGTTTTGTTTTGTTTTCTGAACAACCACATCACCCTGGTTGGCTGCCCCCACGCTTGTCCCCAAGTTAAGCCATCTGATTGGCTCCCCTTCAAACACCACTTCTTAGAGGAAGCCCTCCTTGACCTTCCAACCTGAAGAGCTCTTCTCTGCCTAAGTAGCCCATGTTCCCCCTACACACACACACACACACACACACACACACACACACTCAGCACACTTCATTTTTTTAATGATGAAGCTAGGTTCCCCCATCTAGAGTCTGGGTTCCTTGATACTCCTGACTGGTATCCCAGCGTGCGGTGCCCGACGCAGCACTGCCCAGAGTCGATGCTCCGTGGAAGGAGAGGAGCCCACGCTGTCCCAACGCAGCCCTGAGCTGTGCTATGGCTGCTGAGACAGTGGGAGGGCTGCCAATAGTATGATCTGGGGGCCAGAACACAGTGAGGTGACTAGGGTGGCTGGATCCCACATGGCTGACAGTGCAGTTCAAGTCTGGGACCTGGCAGCTTGAGCATAGATCAAGTACATGTGGGTAGGTGCCCAGAACCCCAAAAGGAGGGAGAGGTAGAAGAGAAGGGATTATAGCATGACTGCACCCCATGAGAGGGGTGTTTCCTCTCGCTTGCTCGCTCGCTCTTTCTCTCCCTCTCTCCAGCAAGCATACATGCCTTCTGGCAAGATGTTTAAAAAAGAAATATCATCTGGGATACACTAAGGAAAAACCTAATGGGACCAGCAGGTGGCATAGAGGTTGGAGCGCTGGACTCCCACACGGCCAACCGCGGTTTGAGGTCCAGGCCTTGGAGCTTGAAAATCATACCAGGCATGCCCAAACCCCAGGAGAAGCACGGAGGAGGAGGGACTGTGCCATGGCCATCGCCCCTGGGAAAGGAGTCGGGGAGCTGGTTTCTCACTTCCCCTTTCATTGTTGCTCTCTGGCTCTCTCCGGTGAGCACATGTGCCCTATGGAAAAAACCTTAAGGAAAAAAAAAAAAAGAAAAGAAAAAATTTCATTTCCATGTCCCCACTGGTTCCGGATCGGTCCCTAGAGTTGCTTTATTATTTCTCTGCTTCTTGGTGAGTGGAGACATTGCTAAGTGGCCTGTAGACCTAGTCTGGGTGAGGAGGGGAGAGTTAAACCACTCTGCATGAGACAATAACAGGATTTGGGAGATGGCGGCCAGACAAGGGAAAGAACATTCTCGAGGGAAACCGTATGAGAAGAGAGTGGTATACAAGAGCACACACGATGAGGTGGGAACAGCCAACCGGCTTTCAGGACAGTGAGTACAACTGGCCGTTGTCACCTGTTCAGCTTTATACTTGCAATCTCCCTCCCCATGCCCCTGGGTTAGTGGCACAAGACCCAAGGAAGTGATCAGAAAGACAGCCCCACACAGGTCATCGACGGGGTCCTGGCCCCCCACCACCTTCAGAGATGTTCGGCAGGAGAGAGGAGGGATGCTAAAAGTACCTGGGGGGAGCCCCAGTGCCTGCCTCAGTCTTTGGTGATGATACTAGGACAGCTGAGCTTCCTTCCCCAGAACAAGGGCTGGGTCCCCAACCCACTATTTGGGTGTTAAAGAGGCCCCCCGAAGACAGCTGCTTGAATGACCTCTAATTGTTGTCAGTGGAACTGAGTTGAATTTTAGAGTGTTTTGGCAAGCTCAGAGCACAGGAGGCAGGAGGAGGAGAATGCCAGCCCTGCCTTGCCACTTCCTCCCCACCCCTGGCTCTCTGCTCCTCTCTGGGCTTGTCGGATAGCCCTGGCAGTCGTACCATCAACCTTGGTGTATTTCCAGACCTCTGTGCCTGAGGGAGAAAGGAACCCCAGCCTTGTTCAGCCTCTTTTTTTTCAGTTACATGCAGCCTACCTCGCTGTCATCTCCACAATAACGTCGCACTGCCCCCCCTCTATGAAACAGAAGGAAGGATCGGGCAGATTGAGTTCCACTAAACACTGTTTGCATGAGATGCTATGAGGGTATGAAGGAAAGGGCTCTATGAGAAACCTTGGGCCTCCCGACCTTAGCCAATGGCAGATGACTCCGTGTTCTGCAGGACGTTCCAGAACCTTCGCATTTTCAACTCTTTGCTCATAGACTACCCTCTCTGACCTGCCTGTCTAAAGTTGTAACCTCATGCCCTGGTTTTTCTTCTTCCTCCACCATTTGATTTTTTTCTTTCCCTGTAGACACATTGTATAATATATATTGGGTCATTGGAAAAGTCATGACACGTTTTTGCATAAAACACATAGAAAAGTAAGTCATGATTTTTCTGATGACCCAGTATTTCACCAACTTACTTAATGTCTGTCTTCCTCGCTAGAATGGAAGATGAGGACAGGAATGCTTACTTATTTTGTGCACACAAGGGCATGGTATAAATCAGGCCCCCAATGAACCACTGCAATCCCTTCTCCTCCATGCTCCTCTCAGGACCTTGGGTATGCATGCCACATGCACCTGGTATGAGTTCAAGCCACCGGGTCTGGGACTCAAACCACGGTTGACTACATGGGAGTCCAGAGACATAGCCATTACACCAACTGCTGGTCCCCCTCTTCCTGTCTTCATCCCACAGAACTCAAGGTGGTACCTGTTGTCATCTTGGTATCACAGGATCCTTCACTCCTATGCTGTGGCTGATTGGATGTCTGACCCCTGAGCTTGACCAATCAGGATCTCTTCACAGAATAGGAATAGAGTAGCCCAGGTCTAGGGTCCACTTACTGGTGGTGTCTGAAGCCAGGGAGCTCCATAGTCCCAGGAGCTAGAGCAGCTGCTCAGGGCCCACATGGGCTGATGAACAAATAGGAGTAAGCAGGAGTGAGGGACAGTTAGCAGCAGAGACAGACACACAGACAGATAGACAATCTTGGTCCCTGCTGTTGCCTGTATGTTCTCACCTGGGGTCCCTGAAAGATCCCTAGTGTCCCTTTCTTAGGTCCAAATAGCCTAGACAGGGCTCTCTGGAATTGAATGTGCACATACATCCCATGGGACCTTAGTAAAATGCAGTGTGAGCAGGGCCTGAGAATCTCCATGTTTCATAAGCCGGTGTTGCTAGTCTGTAGCCCACACACACTTGGAGGCTCTAGAGAGTTCCGTCTCTCAGCTGCTACTAGCGTATGTAAGTTGCCTCTCCATCGAGCAAGTGGCAGCCCAGGGAAAGAAAGGACTGGCAGAAGCCATGGAGGAGAGAACCAAGAAATAAGCGAAGGTTTCCCTTTCACTAGTGAAGACATTCAGTGAAGATTCGTTGGGGGCCCGATTTATACCATGCCCTTGTGTGCACAAAATAAGTAAGTGTTCCTGTCCTCACGAAGCTTCCATTCTAGCGAGGAAGACGGTCATTGAGTGAGTAAGTTGGTGAAATACTGGGTCGTCAGAAAAGTCATGACGTACGCTTCTATGTGTTTCATGCAAAAACGTGTCATGACTTTTCCAATGACCCAATTATACAATGTGTCTACAGGGAAAGAAAATAAAAATAAAAACAAAATGGTAGAGGAAGAAGAGAGACCAGGGCAGGAGGTTACAATTTTAGATAGGCAGGTCAGAGAGGGTAGTCTTTGAGCAAAAATGAGAAAGGGTGCCATCTGGATATCCAGGAAAAGTGAGTACAGGCGAGGGAATGGCAGATGCAAAGGCCCTGAGGTCAGGGCTTGCTGTGTGTGTCTTGGGAACAGCAAAGAGGCCACAGGCGCTGAAGCAGAGAGAGTGAGGGGTTGGGGACAGGGGAGAAATGATAAAGTTGGAGGTGACTTTGTGGGCCTCGTCAGGGTTTTAGTTTACTCGAGGGAGACAGCCGCGAGAGGGAAGTCGTGACCTGGAGCAACTGGGCCGCTGTGTTAAAAAAGAGACTGAGGGTCAGGGGACAATGGCAGGAGGCCAGGCAGGAGACGATGGTTGCTTAGACCAGGGTGACAGGAGGAAGGAAGTGGAAGCTGGGTGTATTTTGAAGTGAGAGACAGCAGGACTAATAATTTAGTGGACATAGAGTAGGAGAGAAAGAGAAAAGCTAAGGAATGTGGCAAGAGTTGGGCCCAGAGCAACCGGAGACGAGGAAGCCTGTGGGCAGAGCTGTCTGTAGGGCAAGGAAGACCAGGAGCTCGGTTTTGAACGTGGTATCGGAAGGAACCTGGTTCTGTACCCAAGAAGTGGGATCAAGAGGGCATTTAAATCTATGAGTCCAGAGTTCGGAAGTGAGATATGGGGTAGAGACATACATCCCAGTCTAGAAGCAACTAGACAGAATTTCAATCCCAACACTGGATGAGATTCCCTGGGGACCGAGTGTAGACAGAGACCCAAGAGGGCCAATAATAGCACAGGGGGTCCTGTGAGGTTCAGAGGTCCGCAGTGTCTATACGGGGGACCCTGTGAGGTTCAGAGGTCCGCAGTGTCTATACGGGGGACCCTGTGAGGTTCAGAGGTCCGCAGTGTCTATACAGCCAACACAGTTCACCATGTCCACACAGCCGACCCTTGCCAATTCTGCCTGTGTCCTCCCCACATCTCTGCCTCACTGCAGCCCAGTAACCTCTATGCCGTCCCCCTAGAATCCCCTCCTAGAAAACCCCTTCCCCATACCCGCTTAGCACCCCCTTCTCCCCCACCCTCTCCTGGTAGGCAGGATGCCTGGCTCATCTGAACTCTCAAAGCACCTCTTTGTTCCAGCCAGCCCTGGAGATAAATGAGACAATGTGTGTGAAAGGCTGAGGGCGTCCCGGAGGGGGTCAGTGGCAGGCCTGCTCCCCCTGACTGGCAGGTTATCACAGAGCACCCCACCCTCCACGTGGAGGCCTGACTCCAAGTGAATCCTCTCTGCGCCTGCCTCATGCCTGGCTCACAGTAGGGGCTTCCCAAATGTTTGCTGTAAGCCTGAATAGCCAGACGAATGAACCTAAGGGATCAGAGATGACACTGGCCCCCACATCGCCTCCTGGCCTTCCCTAAGCCCCCTCTCACATCACGTTGTTTCTTCTGACTCTGTGCCCAAGAGAAGGTCACTGTCACCCTATCGTTTCTAAGCAGCGAGGGCAGGAAGGCAGACGGAGGCTGCTGCTCCTGTCGTCTTTTTTTTTTTTTCCCTGAAACCCCAAGGGACGGGTGCTTTCTTCTCCTCTGCAGAACTGAGAATTCGCCATTTGCATCTTCCAACAGCGAGCTGGGGTGCATCCTCCACCTGGCGCCTCTTTTAACATCATCTTCTGCGGACTTCTCCCGGTGACAAGTATCTTTGTACTGAGCGCCCCCTCGCAGCCCTCCCTCGCTGCCTGGATTCTAGCTCTCTCGCAGGCTTCCGTCTGCACAAAGGGACCATTGAGAGGCAGGCCGTGGGACGCCGCCTTTGATCTGGGGTTCTAATAACGTGTGTATGTTTGCGTCCCAAAACAAGGCAGCAGCCTCGCTGGCTCGATGGAGGCAGGGGAAGGAAGAGAAAGGCGACAGATCGTTCCCCCCGGGGCTTGGTTGTGAGCCTCCGCACGTTTGGAGGGCACCCCCAACGGGTCCTGTCTGTGAGGTACACCCATTACACAGATGAAGACCCGGCCTGGTCATGATATGCCAAACTGAGATCAGAGAGGTGGGCAAGACTTACCAGGAGCTCCATAGAGCCAGGGATCCTAGGTTCACCAGGGAAGGGCAGGAAACCTAAGGAGGGACATCGACCAGGCTGATTTGGTGGAAAACTGGACAAGCATATGCCCAGCATGAAGGGGCAGCTGCTACTTAATGCCAGCTACACCTGAAGGCTGAGGGTTGCTCCATATATCTGACTTTTTTCTTTCTTTTTTTTTTTTTTTTTGGAGAGGTTTTTGCTATAGGGCATGCATAGTCATCAGAAGAACAGAAAGAGACAGAAAGACAGAAAGAGAGAAATCACCCGTCCCGGGGGAGGGGGGGGGGTAGATGGCCACGCCGCAATCCCTTCTCCTCCATTTTCCTCTCAGGATCTTGGGCATGCACGCACACGCACCCGGTGTGAGTTTAAGCCACTGGATCCGGGACATGAACCATGTTCGATTACATGGGAGCCCAGCGACATAGCCATTACGCCAACTGCTAGTCTCCTATCTGCTTTCTTATGAGTAGCTGGGGCCCATCCTCAGTGGTACAGTTGGTAGTGAACTGAACTGCCACCAACTGACCATGGCTTTGGATCCCTGGCCTGGCTGATCTGAAACATATAAGGCATGAACACGTGCGTGCCCAAGATCTGAAAAACTGGAGGGCCGGGTGGAGGGGATTGTGGTATGATAAGACCTTGTTAAGGCTGCCTCTCTCTCTTTCTCTCTCTCTCTCATGTAGGTGTACCCATGTTCTCTATCAAGAATAAATTCAAATAAACTTTAATGAAAAGAGAAGTGGGAAATCCAGGCTTCTAGATAAAACCTCCAGTTTCTAAAATAGTCACAACTGAGCTAACCAGTGGCATGGTGGCTGGAGCCCAGATAGCCAACTGCATAGCTGGAGTCTGGGACCCAGTGGCTTTGAAAACACACAGGGTATGGGGCCAGCAGAAGCATAATGGTTACATCACTGGACACCCACATAGTTGTCCAGGTTTGAGTCCTGGACCTGGTTACTTAAAACTCACGCCAGGTGCATACGTGTGCATGTCCAAGATCCCAAGAGGAGAATGGAGGAGAAGGGATTGTGGCGTGGCCATCCCCCATGGGAGGGTAATTTCTTGTTTTCTGTCTCTTTGTTTCTCTCTGTCTCTCCAGCAAACACACACGCCCTATGGCAAAAATCTCAAGAAAGAAAGAAGACACAAAGGGTGTGTGTGTGTGTGTGTGTGTGTGTGTGTGCCTAAAATTTCAAGAGGAAAATGGAGAAGGGATTGTGATGTGGCCATTCCCCCACTCACCAAGGAGTACTTTTTCACTTTCCCTCTCTCTTTCTCCAGCAAGCGCACATGCCCTATTACAAAGTTTGAAAACTTAAAAAATATAAACAAATAAATAAAATATTGGCAACTAATTAAAAGAAAGTTAAGTCTCAGTGCAGCCACATAAAAGATGCGTCCCTGCTGGGATCCAGCCTGCGCTCAACAGCTGCGCCTTCTCCTTGGTGAACTCATCCCAGAGAAAATGTCCCACGGAAGCAGGAAAGGTGGTAGAAAGGCAAATAGCTCAGACCAGGCCCTGACTGTCGCCACAATGGAAGAATAGGGGTATCGATGCCCAGACCAGTGGTGCCTCACTGCCCTCAACGCTATTCCTCCAGTCCTTTGGCAGATGCGTACCTAGTCCCTCCCACGTCCCAGGCCCAGGCAGTCGGGGAGATGAAGGAATGAATATACAGGGCTCAGTCTGCCTCAAGTCCAAACAGGGAGATGGAAGTGGGGGAGAAACTGAACCCCTGAGGCCACTCTAGTACCAGGTTCTGTGTGAAGGGCTGCACTCGGTGTGTCACCTTGTGTTGATCTTTTTTATAGAGAGAATTTCTTCTTGCTGTAAGGCACGTGTACCCACCAGAGAGGAGAGTAAGCAAGAAATCACCCCCCGGGGGGGATGGCCACTCCACAGTCCCTTCTCCTCCATTCATCTCTCAGGTTCCTGGGCATGCGCGCACACGCTCCCAGCGTGAGGTTTAAGCCACCGGGTCTGGGACTTCAACTGTGGTCGGCTATGTGGGAGTCTATCGACGTAATCACTACACCATCTGCTGGGTCCCATCTCGTGTCATTCTGACCATCCCCCAAAAAGAAGGGACTTTGGTAACATCCCCCCTTTATATCAGGTTGTCAGGAAAGCCATGCAAAAAATGCATCACGATGTTTCAGACAATCCAATAGATGAGGAATTGGCCTCAGGAGAATAATGAAGCTTCTTGACAAAGAGAGACTAGATTCATACCTATGGCTCATCAGCCAAGCCCTTATGCATGGCCATCACTACGCACTGTCCCACGGGCTGCAAGATGGGTCTCTCAGGTTTAGGCCGCATAATTCCTAGAGTTGATGCCACACCTCTGCTGGAGCTGCACAGTACACAATCTGTACAGCTGCATAAACCAACCCTGTGGTAGGATAGACACGTTACAATGAATGAAGTGTTTATCAAGGTATGAATTCACCTAAGCCTGTCAAGGCGGGGGCTTCCCCTGAAATCCTTCCTCCTGACGCCAGTCTTGCTTCTGGTGAAAAACCCTGTTCGCGTCACTCGCCCGTGCTTTCTGCCTTCCATGGCATCTGAGCGAAGCTAAGACCCACAAAACATCAGCATTTCCTGGCTCCACCACTTGCCCTCCCTTTCCTCATCTATAAATGGGGATTCATCAGACTTCCTTAAAGCTGTTAGAGAGGGATTGGAGGCCCATCAGGCCCCATCTGACTTCCTCACTTACCAGTTGAATGACCTTGGTCAGCTATTTACTCCCACTTCCTTTATTTGTAAAAGGGTTCTGAGTGGACACTCAGCAGGGGCTAGCTACCCCCCTGTCACCTCACAGTCATTATCATTATCTCTGTGACCTCCCACAAGAAAACCATACTCAAGAGGGCCACACTCCTCTCCCATATACAACCTTCCATGGTTCCCACTTTCGTGAGGCATCAGGCCAACTCCTTCTAAGAACTCGCTAACAGCACAGCATGGCTGACCTTTCCAGTAGCGTTTCCAACACTGAGCAAAGTGACAGAGCTCCTCACAGTGTGAAGTGAGACAGAGCCCTCGCTGCTAACTGCTGTCCATCCTCAGATGCTATTCCTTTGCATGGAGATAGGAGGGGTGGCAGGGCCAAGGGCCATGGCTCCCCCATTCATTGCTGTGGGTCCCTCCAGGGAGGATGCTGGGGAAAGAGGGCCTAGTCTCACCCCATTGTCTGAGGTTGGCAGGTCATGCATGCCCTGAGAGAATGGAGTTAGCTTCAGAAAGAAAAGGGGAACGAAGGGAGGGCAGAGGATTGGGCCTGGGAGCCCCACCCTCTTTGCTACTTGCTCCTCCCTGAAACCCTTAATTCTCCTCTTTGTAAGAGGATTCCATCAGGGCCTTCGAAACTCCAGGGAGCCCAGATGGTTCTGTGGGGACATGGGGGGAACCTACAAAAGGTCTTCTGCCTCACTAAAAATCTGTGAAGTGGGAACAAAACAGCAATTAAATATCCTAAAAGGATAAAAGAGGGAAGTGTTGTAGTCCCTCCAAACCAGTGCTCCCTTCAGTTCAATTCAACATTGTTTTTAAAGTTTATTTATTTCTTACAGAGTGAGAGACAGATGAGGCTGGGGGACATGGGGAGCAAGAGACTGGCACACTTAATAGGGTCTTCGCACCACAATCACCCCAGATTTAGTCAGCCCAGATCATGGGCATACGTGTACCTGGCGTGTTCGGAGAGATCTCTGTATGCATAGTGGGAACTTTCCTGTGAGCATCAGCCTTGCAGAGCGTTATATAACTGCTGGGGCACCATTTGGCTCCCAGTTCAACGTTTTAATGTTTGGGTACCAGTCTGGATATCTCTAACTCCAGATGAAAACAATACAGATTTCAAAAATGTTTAATTACCAACAGAAATACCAGTTTTTCTGTTCTTAAAAAATAACAAGATATGGCACCAGCAGTTAGCATAATGGCTATGTTGCTGGACTCCCATGTAGTCAACAGTGGTTCGAGTCCCGGACCTGGCAGCTTAAACTCAGGCCGGTCGCATGTACGTGCGTGCCCAAGATCCTGAGAGGAGAATGGAGGAGAAGAGATTGCGGCATGGCCATTCCCCCTGGGGGCTGATTTCTCACTTTCTTTTTCTCTGTCTCTCTGGTGAGCGCACGCGCCCTATAGCAAAAACCTCTCCAAAAAGAAAAGAAAAGAAAAAAAATAAATAACAAGATATGAGCCAACTGGTGATGCAGCAGTTAAGGCAGTTGAATTTCACATAGTTGACCACATAGTTCGAGTCCCAGACTCAGTGGGTTGAGAAACACACTGGACGCGTGTGCATGCATGCCCAAAATCCCAAAGGGAGAAATGGAGAGGGAATGTAGTGTGGCCATTCCTTGTAAGGGGGTGCTTTCTTACTTTCTCTGTCTCTCTCTAGCAAGTCCATGTGCTCTATAACAAATTTTAAAATAATAATAAGAAGTCTCCTGGGAAGGCCCCAGGTTTGCATCCAAGGTCTCCCTATTGATTCCAGGTCTATGCATGTGTTCCTGCAATTCAGCTGGCTGAGACCAGGGATGGATCATGGCACAACCACCCTGCTGGGGGCCTCTCTCTCCCCACCACACACACTCTCTCTCAAATGGAAGAAGCAAAATAAACGTTAAAGAAAAGGAAAAGAGGGGCTGAGGCTGGGGTTTGCAGGATACACAGACTCGGGGGCCCTTCTCACTTTTGCAGGCACTCCCTGGCCAGAGGACAGACTTGATGTGGCCCATGGAACCTGAGAGGGGACAGACTGTCTGTATCCCTCCAATTCTGCATGTCTCCGGTTCTATACTGACCACCCCACTCACGTCACACTGGACATTAAGTTTAAGGTGGCCCACTGAGGGGCTTTCAGGCTGCCCCACCTGTGTAAGACAGGCACCATGCTGGACACTCTGGGCAATGTTGTGACAGACTCAACCCTGAGGACATCAGGTGCAGTAGAGGAGTGCCACCACCACACACAAACAACCCCAGATCAAGGTCAATTCTGAGCTTATGTAGGAAGTGTTTGACACAGAGCCTGGTGAATAGCAGCCATGCAATAAAAATGACTCTCAGTATTCTTGTTATAGAGTATCAAAAAGTAATGTTTTTCCATGGCTTTTCAATGGTAAGGTACAGTGACAGGACCCAGCTGAAACAAGCAAAAAGGAAGACTGTGGGCTCACAAAACTCAGGTGTTGAGAGTATGGATCATGGTCAGCTTCAGACTTAGAACCTAACAATCTTGTGTGGAAAATATGCAAAAAAAAAATCCCTTCCCAACTTAGATGGGAAAAATCTTAGAGAAGGCCTCAGATTGGTCTAACTTGGATCATGTGCACATTCCTGGACCAATCACAATAGGACTTTGACTGTTCTAACTTCAGTCTAACCCTGTGGCCAAATGGAGTTGACTGGCAGCTCCACCTCCACCATAGTACTAGAAAGGAAAGAGTAAGTCCACCAAAAGAAGAGGAAGGGGACACTATCTTGAGAGCTTGTTTGGAGATTCTAAGCAAGGGAGTACAAATATGTCCTTAACTGAAGAATAGTCCTCCTGTGCCAAGGAAGGTCATCCTCTTTGACCAAATGCACAACTTTGGAAGAGACACAAATGGAGTTGTGAGGGAGGAAGGGAGACACATGCCTAGCCAACCAGATCAGCCAGATCAACCCTGACAACCAATGGGGTGACAGAGATCATAGTTCACAGCCAGATCACCCTCCTGTCTGGAAATATTATCTTACCTGAGGAAGGTAGATTGTCCTCATAACTCAACCCCTCCAATATATAGAATTCGGAGCCTGTCAGAGTGGAATTAGCTCCACTTTATGGATGAGGAAAATGAGTCTCGAATCTATGGAATAACTTGCCCAAGGTCACATGATTTAGGGGTGGGCCCTGGGAGTCAGTCTGAGTCCTATTTTTTTTTTTTCCCTTTACGTCTAATCCCCATGAGCCTGACATTCAGAAGGAACAGAATGATTAGCCATGTGCAAAAGTTAACATTTCCCGCAGCTGAGTCAACTACATGCCTGAGCCAGTCCTGGCACAGTGAGAACCCAGCCTGGTCTTTGAAAATGTCTTTAAATGGATGAACTTGACCTCATGGTCAGGGCATAAGAATGAGAGATTGAAGAATCTGAGGAGCAAGCTCGCAACCATTCTCAGCCCTGAAACACTGGTGACATTGACACTAGACACACCAGATCTGAATGAAAGCTAGGGACATGGAACGGATAAAAAATACTTCAGTGAAAAAAAAAAAAGAAAAGAAAACTACAGATCATAAGTGACCCCACACTATCCCTCAAGGCCTGGTTTCAGTGATGCTCAGGAATATGATTTTTGGATTCTTGTCTATTAAGAAGAGCCAAAAGATGTCCTTCTACCAGATGGCTTTGGGCCTCCAAAGATACAGGGAAGCCATGAAGTCCAGTGGACAATCACGTGGAGCAGAACCACTGCACTGAGCCCAGTCGATTTCTAAAGTCACAAGAGCTAATTAAATGGGTGTTGTTTTAGGCTATAGAGTTTCATGATGGCTTATTACACAGTAATAGGTACCAGGAACAGCAGGTCTAAGCTCTCATCATTCCTTTCAGGTCAGTTGTAACAGTTTGCTAAAGTTATTTTCCAAGTCCAGTGCTGGCTATGTCATTCTTCTGCTCAAAAGTCTTCAATAGCTTCTCATTGTCCACAGCAATAGCACTTATCCCATGAGAGTGCCAGTCAGAATCACCAGGACAGCTTTTTCAAAATACAGATGTTCCACTGGAAGGCTTAGCATCAGGGTATCAGATCATGAAAAAATTCTCCTGGTGTGATAGATTAAATTATTTGTCCACAATTCTTCCTTGTCTACTTCTATCATGATTCTCTGTGAGCAGAAAGGACTCTCCCACACCAACAATACTGTACTTGGCCATGGGATTTGTTTGTTGCTCAACTGAATTGTCTCAGGTGGAAGTGACGTTGTGTCAGTTCCAGGCCAAGGATCTAAGAGACATTGCATATTTCCACTCCTCCCTCTTGCAGGCCTGCTATTCACTCTAAAAGAATTTGCCCTAAATAGCGACTACCCTTTCACCCAGGGTCCTCAAATAACAGATATACAAAACAAGCCTGAACTCAACCCCCAGCCCAAACTTAAGCTCAGCCAATAAGAATCAGGTTCCTAAGCGTCACCCCAGCTAATCTGCAGACCTCTAGTGAAAAAACGTAATAACATTTCATTGTATGCCCAGGGCAGAAGGGTCATTTGTTACACAGCATTATTGCAGTAATAGCTAACTAATGTCAGGTGATTTTGAAGCACATTCCCGATTAAGAACCACCAGACGAAAGGATAAAGGCACAAATGCTTAGTCTGACAGTCAAGACCTTTCTTCAGTTGGGCTCTCAATCATGTTTGGCCTCATCTCTCAGCTTTTTCATTTGAACCAATTAAGGTTCTAGGTGCTAAAACAGAATCCAACCCTCATTAAACCTAACGGAAAGGCATCAAAGTGGCCGTAAAATTAAACTGAGCTGTGGACTAAAGGCAGGAAACATTGGCAGCTGGAACCAAGGCCAGAAGAGGCCGCAGGTATAGTTGAGGGAGAGAGAGAGAGGGTATACGCCACTGGTTACCTGAACTCCAGGTACTGGATCTTCGAGCCACTGCTTGCAGGGAGGGAATCTCAGCTCTCTGCTTCTTTGGAGAGGAAAACATCCCATTGGCACAGCCTGGCCAATACAGAGGACTAGGGGTCCCATGATAGGCAACCAAAATCCCCACAAACATCCCCTGTGGCTTCACATTCCCTACATATATTAACTGAGTTCTTACTTGCACATGGTAAATACCATATGAAAGTTTTTCAAATAAATGTTAAAATATCTAACCGTTAAGGGTGAATTGATTGTCCTTTCTCTCCTTTCCCTTTCTGTAACTACAGGTCCTTCAGCTTAAAAGCTATCCTTCCCTGAGGTCTTCCCTAACATCCAGGTAGAAAGAGACATCTCTTTTCTCAGTAACCCTAACATTTGATCTTGTGGGGATTTTTTCTCTCTTTCTTTCTTTTTTGTTTTTTGCAGAGCAGGTTCTAGAGTCATCCGTGGACTCATGAGGTGTAAGGTTTTTCCCAATGCTGAGGCTAGTGCCTGGTTCCTCGCAGGTGCTCAGGAAGTACTGAGAGAATACCTGAGCAGATGAGCCTTTTGCCAACTGTGAAATCTCAGCCAGCCTTGAAATGTTCAAAGCACTGGCAGTGCCAACAACCACCCATTTTTTTCCAACTGCTGTGAGCCTGGGCTAGCATGTGCAGCCTGACCCAGCCCAGGGCCTGCTGGTGAGATGCCACAGTGCAAAAGGTCTCAGGTGGGAATCTCTAATTCCTTAGGCCAGGTTCTTAAACAAATGCTCCCGGCTTTTGAGTTGAGCACGTCAAGCCACCGTGTGTGCTAAGTCTCCTCTTTGGAAGTGCTTTGCAAATTGGCAGTTCAAAGGGTAAAGTCCTAAAGCAAGAGTGGGTGAGTTCTGACCAAAAGGTTATAGAAGGTGCTGAGTCTCACCTCCATGGCTTCTCTAGTCCTCGCCACGTCATTAAAATCACTTCCACTTCAAGTCTCTTGTAGGAATAGTGAGAGCCCCTGAGGACAGGCAAGATGCTCCATCTATATCTTGCATGTCCCTTTTACCTGATCCCTAGAGTGCTTTGACTCCCAAAATCTAACCACTGCATCTCATTTGTCAGAAAGGTGTCCTCAGCCTGCCAGTCACCCTAACCAGTGACTAACCCTAGGGGGTGGGGGCGATAGCAATACCCAGCTCCCCTGCGGCCTGTGCATGCAACTTTCAGTTGTGATTGACATGCTTACAAAACTCCCCTGTGGGACTGAGCCATCATGGGGTTTTGCTTGATATTACATCCTTCCTTGGCATCCTTCTCTTCCTGCCCCACTTTCTCACCCTCTACACATTTTTTCCTTGAGGAGTCTGCTTCTGGGAACCAGCCTAAGAGAGGAGAAAGGGAGAAAAATTAAAATGATAAATATAGCCACAATGTATTGTAATGTTCACTCTACTTCAAGGTCCTTTCATTCATTAGTTATTTTAATCATCTCAACTACTCTACAAGGAGTTTGTTATTTTGTTTAGTTGGAGTGTTTATTTATTTTTTTTTTTTGGTTTTGTCATGGAGTGTGTGTGCTCTCCAGAGAGAGACAGAAAGAGAGAAAGTGAGAAATCACCCTTTACGGAGATAGCTATGCGACAATCCCTTCTCTTTTTGGGATTTTGGGCATGCATGCATGTGTGCCCAGTGTGATTTTTCAAGCTGCCAGTCTGGGACTTGAACTGTGGTAGCCTCGCTGGGAGCCCAGCACCTTAACCACTATGCCACCTGTTGGCCCCCTCAAAGAGTTCTTATCCCCATTTTAAAGATAAAGAAATAGAGTCTCAGAGAAGTTAAATAATTTGCCAAGGTTGTGTAGGTAATAAGTATTAGGCCAAGATTTTCTAACTACTATATATACTTCTTTCCATTAAAAAGATGCCATCACTAAGGCCTATGCATATATCTCTAGGTTAAAGGGAGAAAAAAAATAACCAGTCTATTAAACAAACATGACCAATGACATTATGCATTTATGAGGGAAATTGGAGGTGTAACAGTGATTGTTTTCCCCAGGCTTACTCCATTACATGCCCCAAAGGGCCAGTCATGGTGGTACAGTGGTAACACAATAGTCCATGATGTAGAAGCCACGTGGAAACCCAGGTTCATATCCTGAGGTCTCCCTGTTCACGCCAAGCATATATGCACATGTCCATGATCTTGGCTGGCTGAGGCTGGGGGTGGATTTCATTATGAAGACCATGTTGGGAATCTCTTTCTACCTCAAAATAAATAAATAAATACACTTTTTAAAATCCCTAAAGGTTCAAGTAGTCCAAGCCTTTTGCTGCTGCTGTCAACAAACTACCTCAAATGATATAGAAATTAGTACCAAGAGTAGGTGCTGAAAATGACTCAGCCTAAAAATGTGGAATTGGAGAGTATATGAACTAATAAATCCCCTTTAATAAGAAGTAAGGAGGTCTGAGTGTTTTGTTTTGTTTTGTTTTGTTTTGTGTTTGTTTTTGTTTGGTTTGGTTTGGTTTAGTTTTGTTTTTTTGGAGAGATTTTTACTATAGGGCACATGTTCTCGCCAGAAAGACAGAGAGAGACAGAGAGATAGAAAGCTAGAAATCACCTCCCAGGGGGGTGGCCACACCACAACCCCTTCTCCTCGATTCTCCTCTTGGGATCTTGGGCATGCACGCACATGCGCCCAGCGTGAGGTTTAAGCCTCGGGGTCCAGGACTCAAACCACGGTCGACTACATGGGAGTTCAGCAACATAGCCATTAGGCTAACTGCTTGTCCCATAAGTGGGGTTATTTTTAAAGAGCTATTTTATTTTATTTATTATTATTTTAAATTTTACTATACTGTACATGCACTCACCAGAGAGAGACAGAAAGAGAGGAAGAGAGGGAAAGAAAGACAGCAAGTCACCAGGTCCAGGACTCAAACCATGACCAGCCATGTGGGAGTCCAGCTCCTTAACCAACGCACTACCTGCTAGTTCCAGGGATTCTTGCATCTGCAGCTAAAAAGATCTTGAGTGATGTATAAATGAAGAGTGGTGGAAAGAGCTCTTCCCTGAATGACCTTCCTTGAGCTACTTCCCTGTGTGCAGTCTTCTTTTTGACTATGTGATACAAGTTTGCTTTAATCCTCTCCTATTTAGAGCATGTTAGTGCTTTATAAGTTAACACAGAACAAGGAAGCAATTGGTCTGCTCAGGTCCTGACAGAGCCAAATGGGCCTGTTACATCCTCATAGTCGTCAGGTATGTCAGGAAGGCTATGGACTTAGGGGGTTGAGAGAGTTAGCTTCTATCCCAACACCACTGCCACTCACTCTGTCACTGAGCAAGACTCTTCTCTTTAGGGGCCAGACAGTGGTAAGACACAATGTTCTGTGAAGCTGGCTACATGGGAAGGCTCTGGGTTCATGGCCAAAGCCCTCTCTGAGAACTTGGGATATACCCATGCCCATGACCTAGGACTGACTGAGGCTGGGGGAGGATCATCGTGTCAAGACCACCCCAAGGGTTCCCCTATCTTTATGTTTTGCTCATAGTAGACACAAATAAGTAAACTTTTAAAATTGGAGTCTTGGAGCCAACAGGTGGCATGGTGGTTAAGGTGCTGAACTCCCACATGGCCAACCACAATTCAAGTCCTGGACCTGACGGCTTGCTTTCTGTGTGTGTGTGTGTGTGTGTGTGTGTGTGTGTGTGTGTGTGTCTTGTAAGCACATGTGACCTACAACAAATTAAAAAATAGTACTAAGTCGGGACCAGAAGTTGCCATAATGGCTATGTCTCTGGACTTCCATGTAGTCAACCGCAGTTCAAGTCCCAGACCCGGTGGCTTAAATTCACACAGGGCACATCTACGTGCATGCCCAAGATCCCGAGAGGAGAAATGGAGAAGAGATTGCAGCATCGCCATCCCCCTCGGGGGTGATTTCTTGCTTTCTGTCTCTCTGTCTCTGTCTTTCTGGCGAGTGCACATGCCCTATAGCAAAAACCTCTTCAAAAAAAAAAAAATAGTAATACACATGGGCAGACTGACATGGTAGGAAGAGGTAGCACCCCTGGAGTGCCGAGTCTGCTCTGTCGTCTGAGCACCTCTTGGAAGCTGAGAGTCCATAGGTGTCACATTTTTAATATTCCCACTGTTTTCCCTGCTGCTCAACACCTTTGCCCTTGTAGCAGAAACTAATATCTGTCCTCCACCATCCACCCTCCTCTTATTCTTTTGAGTAATATTGAGTTGTCAGAAAAGTAATGATGTATTTTTTCTATGCAAAAATGCATCATTATTTTTCCATCAACTCAATAGAATGGCCACTGCCTCCTTGGCAGCTAAGATGCCTACACATAGGAATGGCACATGAGTAGAAATAACATGTGCTTACCCTTCACCTCTTCCCTCCATTTTTTTTTTTTTTTGGAAGGATAAAACATAGACAGGGTGTGCATATCCAGTTTCATCTCTGGGAAGAGCAGAGAACAAGATGGAAATCCCCAGTTCACTTCATGGAATCAAATTGCCTTCTACTCCCAGAGCAACTTGTCAGTCAGAGCTTCACACGAGAGCAATAACCTTCTATCTTATTTAAGTTGCCATACTTGGGGATGGTTCTTACAGCAGCTTACCCTGTTCCCTAACTGACGCTGCCTGCTCCATTTCATGGTCAGTTCTCCAGGGCCTTGCCAGCCATGGCAGAGGAGCTATTCTTCACCAGGAAGAGAGGGAAGAAAGGGGCCAGACCATAGGGCAGAAGTAAAATATGACATGTGGTGAGTCTGGCCCACATGGAAAGGCTCTGGGTTTGCATCTGGAGACCTCCTGGAGTACACCAGGCAAGCATGTGCCCATGACCTTGGGCCTGTTGAAGCCAGGAACAAATCATGGCATCAAAACCCTGTTGAAAATTCCTGTCTCTCTCTCTCTCTCATTTGCTTGCTCATAGAAGAAATAAACTTGGGGCCAGCAGACAGCATAGCAGTTACTTCACTGGACTCCCACATGGCCAACAGCAGTTCGAGTCCCAGACTGGGTGATTTAAAACTCATGCCGGGCACATGTGCATGTGCCTAAAATCCTGGGAGTTCTCCCGGAAGAGAAGGGATTGTGGTGTGGCCATTCCCACTGGGCGGGGGTGATTTATCGCTGTTTCTCTCTGTCTCTCTCTCTTTCTCTAGTGAGCACATATGCCTTAAGGCAAAAACCTCTAAAAAATAAATAGAGTACTTTTCTCTAAGACAACCATTAACCCTTCAGCCTGCACGGGAAATGTTCTACGCCTACTTCTACTCGGTAGTACAGAAGATTAAAATGGCTTGGACTCGGGGTCAAGAGATGAACAAACTGATAATGTTCTGGCTTCGAGGACATTCTTAAGTGACGCTTTCTCTCTTCCTGTGTTTTGTTACGCTGTGAGAGCATCCCAGCCTGACAACTCATGCTACCACACAGAGCTTTACCTGCCATCGTTCTTACACCATCAGTGCACATGTCAACGCAGTAAAAAAAGCAAATACCATCTTAGTATTATTATGAAAATAGTTGTGATCTTTTAGACCCCTGAAAGGGTCTTGGGGATGTCCACGCATTCTCAGACCACACTTTGATAAACACTGTCTTTCTCCTTTTTCTAATAAGCATACAAACATGTACATGCATGTGTATACACACACACATACACACAGAACTTCTGTCATTTGATTTTTAAAAGGTCCATTTGAATATCAAAAAGAGGAAGGACGTCATCTCAGAAGAAAGGAGAGTCTTCTAAATGGAATGCATTTAGTTTTCTGAACAACTTACTGCATTGTCTTTATTTTTCTGGTTTTGCCAAGGCCAGGGGGCAGATGTTGGCATGGGAGATTGGTGTTTGGAAACCGCCCCCAGCCCAGCACGCCCCTTCTTGTACAGATGAAAGAAAGTTTGGCCTGAAGGGGCACACAGCTAAAAAGTGATTCAACGGAGTTGGACTCTGGGTTCAACTCTAGATAAAACACCGACTGCCGGGAGAATGCAGGTAATCTTGAACACCCCTCCCTGGAGAGCTGGGAGCTGAACAGCCTCACTGGGAGACCCCAGTGAGGTCTACACGGGAGTGGGTTGAGTCTGAAGGAGGTGGAGGTCTCAGTTTCTATGGTTTGAATATGTCCCTTCAAAGTGTATGTGTTGAGATTTGATGAAATTGTATGTGATAAAATTAAGAGGGGAAATTTAACCCAACTATGTTGTTGAAAGGTGAGGCTTTCAGGAAATCAGAATTAAGGTTATCAGGGCAGGGCTCACAGATTGAATCCTGGTGATTATAAGGAGAAGGAATGACAAAAACACACATGAACACAGACACATGTGCTCTTGTTCCTCAATGTCTTGCCATGTGACCCACCAACCTCACCAGAAGACCCTTACCAGATGTGGCCCATGAACCTTGGGCCACCAAACCATGTGTAAATCTCTAAATTACCCAGATTTAGGGATTTTCTGTTATTCACAATAGAACAAACCAGAACAGACCCGTAATGAGGAGAATTGGCTTTTATTCATTAATCAGCTGATATCTCTTGTCCACTGCCCAACTCCCCTTCCCCACCCAATCCACGGTCCAGTGTCTGCTCATTTTGTAGGAGTCACACAGATTTGTATATCTTTTTTTTTTTTTTTTTGAGAGGTTTTTTGCTATAGGGCGTGTGCGCTCGCCAGACAGACAGAGAGAGACATAGAGACAGAAAGTGAGAAATCACCCCCCAGGGGGGATGGTCACACCGCAATCCCTTCTCCTCCATTCTCCTCTCGGGATCGTGGGCACGCACGCACATGTGCCCAGCGTGAGTTTTAAGCCACCGGGTCCGGGACCTGAACCACGGTCGACTACGTGGGAGTCCAGCGACATAGCCATTACGCTAACTGCTAGTTCCCAGGTTTGTATATCTTATGCAGGAGTGAGTGCACTGCCCACGAACTTGCCACCCACCCACAACTCACACTCACATACCTGCCGCTTACACTGTCTCTACTCATCGTGCCCACAGCTTGCCATTTATAGTCCCATGCTTCTACTGTCCCCAGAGGATAAACCTAAAGACCAGGACATGCAGGCCACACAGCTAGCCCAAGTCCCTTCCCTAAATCTTATGCAGGAGTGAGTGCACTGCCCACGAACTTGCCACCCACCCACAACTCACACTCACATACCTGCCGCTTACACTGTCTCTACTCATCGTGCCCACAGCTTGCCATTTATAGTCCCATGCTTCTACTGTCCCCAGAGGATAAACCTAAAGACCAGGACATGCAGGCCACACAGCTAGCCCAAGTCCCTTCCCTTCTCTGGGCCTCCATGTCTCAGCAATAAGGAGGAAAGAAAGGATTGAAGAGGATGCTCTGTCTCTAAAGTCCCTGCCATTTCCAATGTCCTATAGGTCTAAAAGGAAAGAACATATTGAAGGCCACTCTGATAGCCCTGGCAGGATGGGGGGAAGATGGCCTGCAGGATGAAGGAAGTGAGAGGGTATCAGCTTCAAGGTGTAGGCAGCTGGGATCACCCAGGACTAAGGCCCTGGGACCGCATGTGAGGGTAAGGGGGCAAATTTGAAACTGGTGGGCCTGAAGGGTAGGGTGGGAAGAGAGCACAACTCCAGAATGTGGGAGAAGCATTCTAGGAGGTGCTAAGGGTTCATCACAAAGATGGTGACAACGAAGCATGGTTGGTTTACCCTAGAAAATTCCCAGTGACCCACAGAGTGGTGGATGCCTGTTCTGTGTTTACAACCCTTTCCCCAGCAATGCCAAGCCAGTGGGCATAGGGACAGATCTCATCGACTTAAAGGAGTTGTCTTCAAGGGAGGCTGTGATGGTGAATTTTATGTGTCAACTTGAGTAAGCCATGGAGTGCTGCTATGGTTTGAATATGTTCCCCAAAATCCACATATTGGATTTGGTTATATTATAAATGGGTTAAATTGGAATTCATGTCTTAGAATTTGGTTGTATTAGAAGTGTGTTAATAGGAAACTTAATATGATTATGGTGGGGTCTTTGGGAAGTGATGAGGCATTGGAATGGGATCCTTGGGATTGAGTCCTGGTGGGCTTATAAGGAGAAGGAGTGGGACAGAAAGTGACACATGAGTTACACCCAGACAGGAGACATTGCCCCAGGAGGAGAGGCAGGCAGGGGCCCAGATCTTCTATGTACTAACGCTGCTTCTGGAGCACACCCTTGCCTCCCTCCTGGCCTTGCCCGGTGGTTCTCCCTCTCCTCCATCTCCCTCTGTCACTTGCTGTCTCCGTCTCACTCTCCATGTCAGTGGACAATCTGGAAGCAGATGTTGTGATGGAGTTCGGAATGCAGTTTATTGGGGGTAATATCTATGAAAGATACAGGGGGAAGGTGCCAAATTGGTGGGGGAAGCCTCAGACCATGATGCAAAGCAAAGTCTAGGCCAACTCCCAAGTGAGCTCTGAAACAAGACCACTCATTATTTTTGCCCTACTTTGGCAAAACAACTGCCTCTGGGCCCCAGAACCGCAGTTGCTCTCAGTCACTGGGTAGGAGCTTCCTGAGAAGGCCGTGGCCTCAGGTTTCAAGGTGAGGTTGATCCCGAAGGTGCTGAAGTTGAAGGCTGCCTGATAACTACTCTTCTAGCAACTGAATGGCAAGGATTTTCTTAGAGGGAGATTCAGGGGGTGCAACTTCACAACTACCACCTTGTGCATGTGTGTGTGCATGTATGTGCGCATGCCTTTTTTGGACTCGGGGGGTCTTTTTTGGACTTGGGGGTACCTTTACTTGAGTTAAATGTACATCAAATACCTCATCTATATTATGAATAATATCAATGTTGATAGGTGGCATTCATGTACTTACAAGATGTCAGTCTGTCAAGTCTTTTTTTTTTCCCCCCAGAGATTTTTGGCTTAGGGCACAAGTGCTCGCCAGAGAGACAGAGAAAGCAAGAAATCACCCCCCCCCCCGGGGGTGGGGGGATGACCACGCTGCAATTTCTTCTCCTCTATTCTCCTCTTGGGATTTTGGACATGCACGCACACTTACCTGGCATATTTCAGGCTGCTGAGTCTGAGACTCGAACTGTGGTCAGCCACATAGGAGTTCAGAGCCTTAACCATTATGTCGCCTGCTGGCCCTAGGCTGCCAAGTCATCTTCTTCTTTTTTTTTTTTTTTTAAAGAGAGATATTTGCATAGGGCCCATGTGCTTGCTGGTGACACAGAGAGAGACAGACAGACAGAAAGCGAGAAATCACCTTTCAGGGAGGATTGTCACACCACAATCCCTTCTCCATTCTCTTTTTGGGATTTTGGGCATGCATGCGCATGCTCCTGGCAGGCAGACTGCCAAGTCTTTATTCACATAATCACATTGAATTATGACATTGACCTGCATTGCAAGGTGCTGATAGCACTATCTACCTTTTGTTTTTTAAGTGGATTTCCTTCATGAGAGAGACAAAGGAGGGGGAAAAAGACAGGCACTCTCAGCAGGCACTCTCATGCTTACACTCTCTCTGGGCCTCCCCAGCCAGCAAGGATTGCGGGCACGTGCATGCCTGGTGTCCACAAGTTAACCCAGGAACTGAACCTGGGTGTTCCACATGGCTCCAATGTCTGAGAACAGTGTGCTACCACTGAGTGACCAACACTGGGCCTCCACCTTCTTTAGATAAGGGAGTTAAGGCTCAGAGAAGCCATATGAGTTACCGACATTTACATGGCGAGTTGGGGCTGGGCCCAGAATTTCAATCTGCGTCAATCTGCTCTTCAGCCTGAGTTCTTAGAAGATTACACTAAGAAAGTAAGTGTATTATTTATCTTGTAGCTGCTTCTATCCCAGGTACAGACAGTTTAATGCTCTAAGAGATGATGCTAGCTAAACATTGCCAACAGAGAAACCTTAGCCACCCCAGGGTGCTGGAAAGGTAAGTATCCTCATCTTCTTTAAAAAGTTGCTTATCAAGTCACTGAACAAATAGGAATGAAGCTAGTGTCCCAGCTATACCTACTGCTTTTAAAATTTAGGGGCCAACAGGTGGCATAATGGTTACATCCTCGACTCCCACCTGGCTGACTGCAGTTTGAGTCCCAGACCCAGTGGTTTAAAATTCATGCTGGGCACATGTGTGCTCATGCCCAAGATCCTGAGAGGAGAATGGAGAAGGGATTGTGGCATGGCCATTACTCTGGGGGGTGACTTCTTGCTTTCTGTCTCTCTGTCTCTCCAGTGAGTGCATGTACCCTATAGCAATAATCTAAAATAATAATAATAATTAATTGTCAGAGGGTACATGTGCTCATCAGTGTGAGAGAGAGAGAGCATTCCCCCAATAGGGTCTGGTCATATCACATTCCTTTTTCTTCCATTTCTTGATCCTAGCAGGACTTTGGGCATGCATGCACAGGCGCCTGGCAAGTTTTTCAAGCCCCTGGAGCCAGGATTTGAACCACAGTTGACCATGTGGGATCCAGCTCCCTTAACTGCTGAGCTATGGAATCAGCCCCTAACTGGTAATGTAAAAGCAGTGGATATTCAATGCATTGAAGCTAATAGTTAGAAACAAAATAAATAATAAAAGCTACCCAAAACAATCCCACATCAAGCAAGGATTACCCTGTATTTTCTCTTTTGTAGCTAAAACTAGACTGTCCTCAAGTAGTTTCCCTGGGAGTTCCCCATCAGGGAGGGAGGAAGGGAGGGACAAGGTTCCTGCTGCCTCTGGGACAGAGCAGGCCCATCTGTGGATACCTCCTGGGTAAGCTGTGCTGGGTGACTTGGGCACCAAGAAAGGAGAAGGCCCCATCACCCCCATAAGTTCCTGCTTGAGGGATCCCGACCCCATTGGAAGGGCAAATATGGTCTGGGACAGAATGACTATTCTCTCTGCAGGTTGTTTTTTTGTTTGTTTGTTTATTTTTTCTTCAGGTGGGCACACAGCTAAAATCACCTATTTAAAAGGATGAAGAACAAGGCTGGACCCATAGCCTAGTGGTTAAAGGAAGCAGGATTCCACAGAGCTAGCAATAGTTCTAATCCTGGCCCTGGTGGCTTGAAAGACATACCAGGCACACGCATGCTTGCCTCGAAATCCCAATAGGATGGAGAAATGAAGAAGAAATTGCAGTGTGGCCGCACACACCATTGAGAGGTCCTTTCTTTCCCTCTCTCCCTCCCTCCCTCGCTGCTGCTTCTTTTTTGTTTGTTTGTTTGTTTTTGTCTCTCTGGTAAATGCACATGACCTCTGGTAATTTAAGAAAATCAAAAAGAGATAAAATGCATCAGGCCAAAAATCCAGAAACAAGGTAATATGATGAGAATACAGTGGTTAGTATCTAAGTGTCCTTGGTCAAACTACTTGGTTCAGTGTCACCTCCAGATCCTGCCCTTAGCATCACTCTATATCCTACCTATGGCGCATCATTCTGAGTATGGTGTTTTGAGGGACTATCTACTCTGCAGCTGTTTAAGATTCAAGAAGCAAGACATACTAGACCAAACTACTTCAAGTCTGCCATGCCTCAGCTTCCTGGTCTGTCAAAGGGAGATGATAATAGGTGTAACCGTTGCATTGAGATATAGAAGGGTTCCATGGGTTAATGTGCACATGTGCATACAGCCCTAGAATAGTGTCTACTAAATCCACATTCAGATACCAAATCCACGTTCAATGTTACTTCAGGATTTGGTGACATAGAACTTCAGGGCCGAGGAGGTCTCACATTCCCAGCCTACACATTTATCAGTAGTTTAGGGGATATCATTCTGCTTCTTTGAACCTGGGTTTCCGCCATATTTGAGAACCAAACTGGCTCCCTTGTAGTGCTCTCCTAAGAGTGGGTTTATGAAGATCATCCCCTTGGGTGGAAATGGCATCCCTGAGGGTTGGTCAGCGCACAACTTGAGTGATGAACACAGAGCACTTGGCATATTGGTGATGCCACCTGCACTTCCTTCTGGGTATACTTACATAGCAAACCACTGATACGAATTGTTTTCCTCCATGTCTTCCTCCACACTGGAGATTGCAGATGCAAAAGCCAAGGAGGACCCGCACGATCTCCAGTCTCCAAGGGTTTCTCTGCCTCAAGGAACAAATGTTTCTAGCAGGAAATAGCCCAAGCCCTTCCTAAACTCAAAAAATGAAGCAACCCTCGCAGCAGGGACGTCGTCTCCCAAGGAGGGTCAGGGGGACTGCATTGACTTTCAAGAGCCAAATGAAGGAGGGCAGAAGTGGCAAGGTCTGCAGAGTCAAAGAGGCATGAGGCTCAGAAAATAGGGCCAGCCTGGCCCTCCTGGCTGCACCTTCAGGCTACACCTCCAGGCATACCCAGGAGTCCCCACCTCACCTGGAGTGGGGTTGAGGGTGAAGGCCAGAGAGGCTGGGGGCCGGCCTCTTGTTCCCTCTCCTGCACCAGTCAGTTAATCTATTTCACATGGGGCACCTCCAAGAGAAGCCTGAGCAACACCATTTTTTTTTCTATTACCCTTTATTACAGCCACTTAGATCTTTTATTTTATTACAAACATTCTTTAGCCCAGTCACGGGCTGATCTCCTAATTGGAGCTGCTGCCTTCGCCCCCACCAGATCAAAGCAGTGCTGTTTGTTTGTGGAGGATGGAGGATGAACCGTCTTGCCGGCCTTTGAACATGAAGGCCCCTTTGTCTTCCAGCTGAAGTCATCCCTGGCACCGGGCAGGGAGGAGGCTTCCGGGGGGAGCCTGGGGGGTGGCAATTCTGCAGCCTGGCTGGAGGCTTGGACCAGTGCTTGAATGGGGGCCAACATTCAAAGCAAGACCCCAAACCCCCCTGCTTCTCCATGAAGTCTCAAACTGACAGCCTGAGGGTATCTTATTTGACACTTTCTTTTAAAATATGAATCCAAATATTAATAGCTTTTTTTAAAAAATCTGGCACTTAAATATTTCTTAAAGAAAAAATAGTTCCTTTCTAATTTCTCTTTAGAAACCAGAATACCCTATAATACTGGACTTCTGTGGAGAGAATGTTTGTAACCCTACTCAGGCTTTTTCTTTTTCTTTCTTTTTAAATTGTTGCTATAAACTATTGTTGCCTTCGAAGTTTCTGCTTTTATATCCTTGAGCCCACCAGAACCTCACTCTGTCACTAGAGATGGTGGGGGATAGAGAGGGGGAACCATTGAACCCATTTTGCAGGTGGAAAAATTGAGGCCCTGTGGCATTCACATAGTCTGAGATCACGCAAAAATTACTGATAAGACTCAAAACGCAAGACATACCAGACCAAAGGAATTCACACTTATTCATCCTCTCATATTTTGCTATGGTTAACGTAGCTATTTTGGAAAGGGAAAACACAACCAAAAAACTGCCTTCCCCTAACCTGGAGATGCTGGCCTTCAATAGTAGGGCTCTGTTATATGAGAGGAGTTCAGTAGTCATTATTTACACAACGAGGTGAGTTATATTTGCTACAATTTCTGATGAGAAAACAAAGGCTTTGGAGGCTCAAGGCCTTGCCCAGGTACACAGGATAGCCAAGGTCTAAATACAGGTCTGCCTGGCTCTAAACCCCAGGCAAGTGGTTCCATTCTGGGTCCATCATGAGCTCGGTAGTCTTAGACAAACTACTTCTTGGGTTGTTCTACACAATCGGGGACTGCCTGCTCTGAGAATACACCTTCCACTTCCAGGGTCATATCACCTTCTCCTTCCCTGCAACTCTCAGCCTTATTTAGTCTCCCACCCTGCCCTCTCTTGAAGCACCCAATTGGGCCAGTGGTAGACACCTGATCCAAACTGGACCAATCAGATCCTTCCTTCTCAGGATCTGAAGTTGGGGTCCAGTAACATAAAGCTGTGCTGGGATGACCCAAACAGCCTCAAACAAGTAGATGAAGAAGTGTCTAAAAGGAAAGAAGGATGAAACTGACATGCAGAGAGAAATAGAAACTTTGAGACCAGATAGCCCCAGAGAACTGGGTTAGAAATTTTAACTCTATGTTGAGACCTTTCTGAGATCAGTGTCGTCTCCAAACCCTGCCCTTTGACATCACCCTATATCCTGCCTATGAGGCATCATTTGAGTTTGGTGATTTGAGAGACTATCTGCTCTGTAATGGTATAACCTCCCTACAGAGTAAGATCTAGGTTCAAATCCTGTCTTTGCCCCTGTCTGGGTGCTTTTAGACAAATTAGTTACCCTCAGTTTCTCCTATTTAGAAAGTGGGAATAATAAATTCCTACCTCATAGGACTTTCAGGTGATTCACAATTATATAATTACAGAGCCTCACTCTCAGTACCCAGTACAGTAGATCTTCAACCTGGCCAGTGCTTTTACCATTATTGTTGTTCTGTTGTCTTTGTTGTTGCTATTATTAAAAAGGTTTGGTGAAGGATAAAGTAAGCAGTAATTTCAATCAATTCTCAATTGTTCCACTTTACATATTATCCACAAACCAGTATTTGTCATTCACTGTTGACTTTATAGTATTAGTTTCTGTATGTTCAAGAAAGACAATTATTTTATTGTTGGCTAAATTCCTGCAATTGTAAAGAGACGCTTAAAACTAAAATCATGTGTGGTAAGTATGACTTTTACTCCATGATCTTAGGCATGTTAAAGAAAAAGAAAAAGTCCTGACCCAGCCACAGTAGCACATGCTGGTTGACAATGCTGTGAGGTCATATGGGAGACTTTGATTCTCAACCTACTCTCAAAGATGGGTGCAGTGCACACACCTGTAGTCCCAACTACTCAGGAGGCTAAGTCAAGAAGATTACAAAATAGCAAGACCCAGGTAAAAGGACTACAAAATAGAAAGACTCTATCTAAGAAAAAAAAAAAAAAAGTCCTGATTATATTTTTCTAAACCAAATTAAGGTTGACAAATAATGTCAGCAAGATGTCAGAAATTTCAGAACTCATTCCCTTGCAGAAACATTAATCTGAACAACTAGGCATGCACAAAAATACTTTCACAAGAGCAAAGGAATTTGGCTGCAACGTTGTGGCACCTGGGTGAAACATAGAAATAAGAAAAAACACGTTGAAGAGGATAAGAAAGAACTGTCACTGCACCCACGTCACCCTTCCCCCAAACATGGGCAGCACAGCACCACGGGATATCGTCCATGCAGGAGAAGAGTAAAATGAGTACCTGACTTCACAGATCCCAACACCAGGCTGACCCCAGGGAGTCATTGCACCAAGACAGCTACTGTAATTCCAAGCCCGTTTCTATAGCCTCAGGTTCTAGGCCCAACCCACTACCTACTCTAAGCCTGCCCCTGGAGACCTGCCCTTCAGGTCTGCTTCACCATCTAACCAGACCCTGTAGCCCCACATTCCAGGGAAGCAAGGGTCTAAGCCCACTCCAGCAGACCCAGAGTATAGGTCCACCGCAGTAGATTCTAGAATTAGGTTCCTCCTCCATGGGCCCAGGCACACCCCTATGATCCCAGAACCCTGCCTTCACCCCAAGGACCCAAGTTTCAGGCCCACTCTTATAGACCCACATACCAGGCTGGCCCCTGCAGACATAGAACCAGGCTCATTTTCATAAACCTAGGTACCAGGTCCAACCCAACTCCAGGCTGGTTCCTGTGAACTTAAGGTCCACATCAGTACCAGGTTAACCACCACGGACCCCAACTCCAGTACCTCTTTTCCAATCTGCTTGTCCCATTCCTGTAGACCTAGTCACTAGGCACACTGAAGTGGAGTCAAATATCAGGCTCACCACAATACCACAATGGCCACCATGGACTCCAACAAAAGGCACCCACTCCCACCCAGTGACAATTTGGCTCCTATGGACCCAGGCTCCAGGCTCTCCCCATAGACCTTGCTTGCTTACTGTTATAGGGATCAGGTCAGACTGCCTGAAGATTCCAATAGCAAACCCATATATATATATCAGGTCCCACCAGATAGTCTGTCCAAAATGTTTGAATGTACCAATATATGAAGCCAGTATATAAAGACTAGAAGAGATGCCTATTTCTTCAATGTACACACACTAATGCAAAGCTATTCAATACAAGAAAAACAAATAACTGGGGACTCATGACACCACCAAATGAACACAATAAAGCACCAGTAACTTACTCTAAAGAAATGAAGATCCAGGACCAGCAGATGGTGTATTGGTTATGTTGCTGGACTCCCACATAGTCAACCACGGTTTGAGTCCCAGACTTAGTGGTTTAAAACTCACACTGGGTGTGTGTACATGCATGCCCAAAATCCTGAGAGAAGAATGGAGGAGAAGGGATTGTGCTGTGGCTATCCCCCTTGTGGAGTGATTTCTCACTGTCTGTCTCTCTGTCTCTCTGTCTGTCCAGTGAATGCACATACCCTATAGCAAAATCTCTCTCAAAAAAAAAAAAAAAAACCAACCCTCATGATGTCCCAAACTGACCTCATTATCACTCCTTTCTCCTCATCACCTCTTCTAAAACTTGCTTTTCATACTGTTACAAGGGATGGCAAAACCATGTGTACCTTGCTGTCGTTATCAGAAACCTGGAGTCTCATTAACCCCACCCTCTTTCTCACCCTCCACATCCAGTTGACCACCAAGTCCTGTTAATACTAGTTTCTCACTACCTCTTCAATCTGTCCCCTTCTCTCCTTTGATTCAGGCACTCTTATAGTAGGAGCTATCTATGTATTTAAAAAAAAAAATTAGTGAGGGACCAGCAGATGGCATAATGGTTACATAGCTGGACTCCCACGTGGTCAACCTTGGTTTGAGTCCCAGACCCATCAGCTTAAACTCACGCCAGGTGCATGTGCGTGCATGCCCAAGATCCTGAGAGGAGAATGGAAGAGAAGGTATTGTGGCATGGCCATCCCCCGTGGGGGGATACAAAGTCCTATGAGCTAAGCAATTATATATGAAAATAATTTCCTAAGAACATAAATATCTAAAGGCAAATGAGCATATATATACAAAGGAAATACTTGTAAAAATTACTGAAATTACGAAAACTATCTCTTAGAGATAAAGAACACATGTGATAGACTTTATATCTATAAAACTTAATATATTTCAAAATGCACATGAATTTTAGATATTTATTAAAAACAGCAGCAGTGACTGAAAATGTCAGGGCTGGGGCTGACAGGTGGCATAGTGGTTGAAGCACTGGTTTCCCACATGGCTAGCAATGATTTGAGTCCGGGAACTGGTGGCTTGCTCTCTCTCCATTCTTCCTCTTCCCCCTCTTCCCCCTCCCTCTCTGTCTCTCTGTGGTCAAATTGAATAATAATAATAATAAATTAAATTAAATTAAATTAAATTATTTAAAAATGTTAAGTTCTAAAAAGACATAAAAATCATAAAAAAAGAATCAAACAGAAATTCTGACACTAAAAAACACATGATAGAACTGGAAAATTCCACAGGGGCTTCAACAACAGGCTCTGTCAAGTGTAAGAAAAATAAAATTAATGACCTCAAAGACAGATAATTTGAAATTATCCAGTCAGAGAAACAGAAAAATTTAAAAATGTTAAGTTCTAAAAAGACATAAAAATCATAAAAAAAGAATCAAACAGAAATTCTGACACTAAAAAACACATGATAGAACTGGAAAATTCCACAGGGGCTTCAACAACAGGCTCTGTCAAGTGTAAGAAAAATAAAATTAATGACCTCAAAGACAGATAATTTGAAATTATCCAGTCAGAGAAACAGAAAAAAAAGGGGGGGGGAATGATAAAAGACCTACGGGACATCACCAAGCAAACTATAATAATATTCACATCATGGACTCTTTATAAGGAGCAGGAAAAATGAAAGGAACAAAAAGCTTAGTTAAAGAAATACTTAGAGAAAACTTCCCAAATCTAGATAATGAAGCTCAAAGAATCCCAAATAAATCAAAATAAAAAGATCTTCATGGAACCAGCAGTTAGTGTAATGGCTATGTCGCCGGACTCCAATGTAGTCGACCATGGTTTGCATCTCGGACCCAGTGGCTTAAAACTTATGCCGGGCACGTGTGCATGCGTGCCCAAGATCCCAAGAGGAGAACGGAGGAGAAGGGATTGTGGCGTGGCCATCCCCCTGGGGGGTGATTTCTCACTTTCTATCTCTCTGTCTCTCTGTGTGGCTGGCGAGCACAGGTGCCCTATAGCAAAAACCTCTCCAAAAAAAAAAGAAAAAAAAAAGATCCTCACCAAGACACATTCTAATTTTAAAAGCAATAAGGGAAGAATGACTTGTCACGTACAAGAGAATCTATCAGACTATAAGCATATTTCTCAGTAGAAACTTTGTAGTATAGGAGAGAGTAGGATGATGTATTCAAAGTGTTGAAGGATTCCCCTCCCCAAAAAAGAAAAGCTGTAGGAGTTCATCACCCCTAGACCTTTCTTACAAGAAATGCTAAAGAGAGTTCTTCAAGTTGAAATGAAAGAATACCAGCAGCATGAAAATATATGAAAGTATAAAACTCACTGTAAAGGTAAGAATATAGTCAAATTCACAATACTCCAATATTGTAATGATGGTGTGTGAATTACTTAACTCCAGTATAAAATTTAAAAGATGAAACTATAGTTACAGTTATTTGTTAGCGAATACACAATATCTAAAAGGTATAAATTGTGACATCATTAACATAAAGTTAAAGTGTAGAAATTTTTAATTCAATTAAAGTTAAGTCATGATCAGCTTAAATTAGGATGTCATAAGATATTTTATGTTGGGAACCAGCAGTTAGCGTAATGACTATGTCGCTGGACTCCCACGTAGTCGACCGTGGTTCGCATCCCGGACCCGGTGGCTTAAAACTCACGCTGGGCGCGTGTGCGTGTGTGCCCAAGATCCTGAGAGGAGAATGGAGGAGAAGGGATTGTGGTATGGCCATCCCCCCTGGGGGGTGATTTCTCGCTTTCTGTCTCTCTGTCTCTCTCTGTCTGTCTGGCAAGCGCACGTGCCCTATAGCAAAAACCTCTCCAAAAAAAAAAAAAAGATATTTTATGTAAGCCTCATGATAACCACCAAGAAAAACTGTACCAAATACACAAAAAATGAAAAAGGAATCAAAGCAGACCTCTACTAAGAAAAAAATCCTCAACTCACAGAAGATAGGAAGAGAAGAAAAAAAAATACAAAATAGTCAGAAAACAATGAACAAAATGCCAATAGGAACACTTTACCTATCAATAAATACATTATTTATTTATTTAATTTTTTTTAGAGAGGGTTTCACTACGTTCCCCAATGTTAGCCTCAAACTCACAATCTTCCTGCCTCAACCTCTCCAGTAGCTGGGATGGCAAGCATGAGCTACCACATCCAGCATTAATAATAACTTTAAGTGGAAGTGAATAAAATTCTCCATTCAAAAGACATGAAGTGGCTGATTGGATTATAGAAATGAGATCCAACTATATCTTGCCTATGATAAAGGGGGTTTCTTTAGCTTTAAGGACACATGTAGGCTAACAGTGAAAAAACTAGAAAAACATATTCTACAAAATTGGAACCAAAAAAGAGCAACAATGACTATATTCATAACAGTTAAAATAGACGAAAATTGTCACAAGAGACAAAGAAGTTCATTATATAATGATAAAAGGGTCAATTTATCAAAAGGATATAACAATTGATGGGGCCGGCAGGTGGCATGGTGGTTAGGGGCACTGAACTCCCACATAGCCAACTATGGTTCAAGTCCCGGACCTAGTGGCTTGCTTTCTCATTTTCCTCTCTCTCTCTCTCTCTCTTTCTGGTCAAATTAAATAAGTAAATAAAGTTAAATAATTTTTTTAAAAAAGATATGACAATTGTTAACATGTATGCACCCAACATTGGAGCACCTGAACATATAAAGCAATTACTAAAAGACGTTAAGTAAATTACAGGCTTGAACAACACTGTAGACCAAATGGACCTAACGGACATATACACAACATTCCATCAAGCATTCGCAAAATACATGTTCTCTTCAAAAACAAATGAAACATTCTCCAGGAAAGATATGTTAGGCCACAAAACAAGATTTAACAAATTGAAGAAGATCAGAATCATATCAAGTATCTTTTCCAACCATATGCTAGGAAACTAGACATTGTAACAGAAGAAAAATAGGAAAATTTAAACATATGGGAATTAAACAACACACTCCCAAACGATCAGTTGATCAAAGAAGAAATCAAAATGGAAGTCAAAAGACTATCTTGAGACAAATGAAACGGAAACACTACATATCAAACTATGGATGTAGTGAAAGCAGTTCTGAGAATAAAGTTTATAGTTCTAAATGCCTACATTTAAAAAGAGCTCTCAAATAAACAACTTAACTTTATACCTCCAGGAACTAGAAGAAGAGCAAACTAAACCCAAAGTTAGCAGAAGAAAGGAAACGAAAATCAGAGAAGAAATATAAGGAGTTTCAAAAAGTTCACAGAAAATGCATATTATGAAAAAACCATGCATGATGGCTCCATGGCTCAGCACTGCTCAAGAGAAGCTAGATCACACATGGCAGCCATAGCTCAAATCCCCAGCCTTGTCAGCCCAAAGCACGCCAGGCATTCGAGTGTCCATGATCTGACAGCTGGAGGAAGGGGATCATGGCATGACCGGATCCTGTGAAAGGTCTCTCTCTCTTTCATGTATGTACATGTGCTCTATTTTGAATAAAGAAAAATTTTTTAAATCTATGCATAGATTTTTTTTTCAAAATTTGAGCCAAAATAAACTCATACTTTAAATCCACTTGTCCGTGAACTTTTGAAATCCTCCTTGTAAATGAAATAGACTAAAGAAACAATAAAATCAATGAAATTAGGAGTTGACTTTTTGAAAAGAAAAATGAAATTGACAAGTCTTTACCTATAGTAACTAACAAAAAAGGGAGAAGAGTAAAATATACAATTATAAATGAAAGAGGAAACATTATGTCTGGTGCCACAGAAATTCAGCAGATCATAAGAAACTACTATGAGTAATTATATACTAACAAATTGGATAATGTTTTAAAAAATGGATAATTTTCTGGAAGCATACAGCCTAGTAATACTGAATTATAATGAATAGAATATCTGAACAGACCAATAACAAGTTATAAAACTCTCCACAAAGAGAATCACAGAACCTGATGGCTTCACTAGTAAAGTCTACCACTTAAAGAATTGATACCAGGACCAGCAGATGAAGTAATAGTTATGTTGCTAGACTTCCATGTAGTCCACCACATTTTGAGTCTTGGACACAGTGGCTTAAAACTCATGCCAGGAGCGTGTGTGTACATGCCAAAAATCCTGAGAAGACAACGAGGGGAAGGGATTGTGGCATGGCCATCCCCCCTGGGGGGTGATTTCTCGCTTTCTGTCTCTGTCTCTCTCTGTCTCTCTGCGAGTACATGCTCCCTATTGCAAAAATCTCTCTCTCAAAAAAAAAAAAAAAGAATTAATGCCAACTCTTTTCAAATGTTTCCAAAAAAATGCAAGAGGAAGGAACATGTCCAAAGTCATTTACAAAGTTAGCAATATCCTAATACCAAAGCCAGACAATGAAATGATAAGAAAAGAAAATTACAGGTCAATAACCTTAATAAACATAGATGCAAAAATCCTCAACAAAATACTAGCAACAGGGAACCAGCAGTTAGCGTAATGGCTATGTCGCTGGATTCCCACGTAGTCGACCGCAGTTCGTGTCCTGGACCCGGTGGCTTAGAACTCACGCCGGGCGCGTGTGCATGCGTGCCCAAGATCCCGAGAGGAGAATGGAGGAGAAGGGATTGCGGCGTGACCATCCCCCCAGGGGGGTGATTTCTCGCTTTCTGTCTCTATGTCTCTCTCTGTCTGTCTGGCGAGCACACGTGCCCTATAGCAAAAACCTCTCAAAAAAAAAAAAAAATACTAGCAACAGAATTCAACAGGACATTAAAAGGATTATACATGATCAAGTGAGATTTATCCTTGGAATTCAAGGATGAGTCAATTATGCAAATCAATAAATGTAAGATTGCACATCAATAGAATGAAAAATAAAATTTATATGATCATCTCAAAAGATGGCAGAAAAGGCAAACAAAATTCAACATCATTTCATGATAAATAACTCTCAATTTAGTAGATACGTAAGGAAGGTAATTCAGCATAATAAAGACATATATGACAAGCCCACAACTAACATCATGCTCAGGGTTAAAAAGCTACATGTGGTTTAAGACCAAGAAAAATATAAGGATGCTCACTCTTACCTCTTCTATTCAATATTGTACCGAAAGTCCTAGCAAGAGCAATTAGGCAGGAAAAATAAATAAAAGAAAGGAAGAAGTAAAATGTCTCCATTTGCAGATGGCATTATCTTATATATAAAAGCTCTTAAAGACTCTATTAAAATACTGTCAGAACCAATAAAGAAGTTCAGTTAAGTTTCAGAATACAAAATCAGCATACAAAAATTAGTTATATCTCGGGAACCAGCAGTTAGCATAATGGCTATGTCGCTGGACTCCCACGTGGTCGACCGCGGTTCACGTCCCGGACCCGGTGGCTTAAAACTCACACCGGGCGCGTGTGCCTGCGTGCCCAAGATTCCGAGAGGAGAATGGAGGAGAAGGGATTGCGGCGTGACCATCCCCCCTGGGGGGTGATTTCTCGCTTTCTGTCTCTATGTCTCTCTCTGTCTGTCTGGCGAGCGCACGCACCCTACAGTGAAAATCTCTCCAAAAAAAAAAAAAACTGAGGATGGCACAAATAAATAAAAAGATCTCCCATGTTATTGGATTGAAATAATTAAAAGATAGTTAAAATGTCTGTTATACCCAAAGAAAACTACAGATTCAGTACAACCCCTATCAAAACTCCAATGGCACTTTCCATAGAAAAGAGAAAAACAATCCTAAAATCCATATGATCAGAAAATACTCTGAATAGCAAGAACAAAGCTGAAGGCATCACACTCTCAGATTTCAAAATATAGTACAAAGCTATAGTACAAACAGCATGGTACTAAAGTAAAAGCAGACAGACTAATGGAACATAAGAAAGAGTCCCCAAATAATACACACATTTACAGTCTGTTGATTTTTAACTATTGTGCCATGAATACACAATGGAGAAAAGATACTCTCTTCGATAAATGGTGTTGGGAAAACTTGATAGTCTCATGCATAAAAATGAATTTGGACCTTTATCTCATACCATACAGAAATCAACTCAAAAATGAATTCAAAACTTAAACATAAAACTGAAAACTGTAAAGGTAATTGAAGAAAACACAGGGAAACAGTGTCTTGACGTTGGTCTGGCCAATGATCATAAACGACTACTGAGAAACATTATATGCCAACAAATTTTGGGGTTATGGCTCCAAAAGTACAGACAACAAAAATAAACGAATGAGATTGCAACAAACTAAAACATTTCTGCAAAAGAAACAATCAACAGAGTGAAGGAAAAAAAACCTATGAAATGGGAGAAAATATTTGCAAACCATACAAATAATAAGTGGTTAATATCCAAACTGTGTAAGGCACTCAACTCAATATCAAGAAAACAAATAGTCCAACTTAAAACTGGGAAAAGCACCTGTGTTCTAGTTCATTCCATTTATAATGACGAAAATATCTGAGTCTGGGTAATATAAGGGGACAGAAGTTAGTTAAATTACAGCTTTGGAGACAGAAATCCAAGAGCATGGCATGTGGTGAGGGTTTTCTAGTTGCATCATACAGGAGAGGGCCAGAATGTATGTATCTGTGTGTTTCTTTATGCCTCCTTATAAACCCACAAGTATTCAGTCATGAGGGTCTCTCTTGAGCCTAGTCATTTTCCAATGGTCCCAACTTTCAATACTGTAATTAGAAGTCTTCACCTTTTCAATGTCAATATAATGTCTCACCTCATTTTAACACATAAATTTTGGGGAGATATATTCAAACCCTCACAGCTTGACTAGATTTTTCAAAAGAAGACATACAAATTGGTCAACAAGTATATGAAAAAGTACTCAATATCACTAATAAGAGAAATGCAAATCAAAACCTCACACCTGTTAGAATAGTTATAATAGAAGAAACAAAAGGTAACAAGTGTTGGCAAGGATGGAGAGAAAAGGGAACTCTTGCACACTATAGGAATGAAAATTAGTACAGCCATTATAGAAAATAGTATGGGCTCAGAAAAAAAAATTTTTTTTGGAGAGGTTTTTGCTACAGGGCACACGCACTCACCAGAAAGACCAAAAGCGAGAAATCACCCCCCAGGGGAGCAGGCCTCACCTTCTCCTCCATTCTCCTCTCAGGATCTTGGGTATGCACGCACACGCACCTGGCATGAGTTTAAGCCACTGGGTCAGGGACTCGAACTGTGGTCGACTACATGGGAATCCAGTGATGTAGCCATTATGCTACATCTGGTCCCTGGGCTCAGAAAATTTAAAATAGTACTATCATATGTTTAAACAATCACACTTTTGGGTATATCTCTGAAGACAATGAAATCAGGATCTTGAAAAAAATATCTGCACTCTCATGTTCATTGTAGCTTTATTTACCATAGTTAAGATGAAATTAACCTAAGTGTCAGTTCATAGATAAACAGGTCTTAGCAAAGAAGGAAATCTAGTAATTTGTACAATATGGATTAACCTGGAAAACATTATGCTCAGGGAAATAACCCAGGTATAGAAGGCCTGATTTCATTTATATGTAAAATCTATTGTAGAAATTCAAACTCATGGAAGTAGAGAGTAGAGTGATAGTTGTCAAGGTTAGGGGGAGAGAGAAATGATCAAAAAGTATAAATTTTCAGTTATGTAGAATAAATCAATTCTAAAGATCTATGTGTATCAATAAAACCATAATGTAGGGGCCAGCAGGTGACATTGTGGTTGGGGTACTGGACTCTCGCATGGCTGACTGTGGTTTGAGTCCTGGATCTGGTGATTTGCTTTCTCACTTTCCCTCTCTTTCTCTCTCTGGTCAAATTAAAAATAATTTTAATAAATTTAATTTAATTTAAATGCTTTTTTAAAATCATATTTTATACTTATAATTTCCTAAAAAGAGATCTTAAATGTTCTCACCATACACATATAAAAAATAACTATGTGAGGTGATGGATATGCTAATTAGCCTGGTCGGTAATCATTTTATAATATATATGTGTGTGTGTGTGTGTGTGTGTGTGTGTGTATATATACATATATATATATATATACACACATAAATCAAAACATCATGTTGTACACAATTTTTATTTGCCAATAAAGCTGAAGATGACTTTTAAGTAAATACATAATAAATACATAAATATATAATAAAAATGCCAAATTAGTGCTAGGTAGGTAGTGCAGTAGTAATACACTGTTCAGAAATGCTGGGTCCATATCAACCTATACACACTGAGTCTGACCATCGATGACATGGACTGGTTGGACAGGCTGGAGGGAATGATTGGAGCATGGGACTCTGTTGAGGATGCTTATCTCTCTCTCTTTCTCAGAATATAAACAAACTTTAAAAAATAAAAATAAAGAAAACCAAATTAAGGATGGTTCCCAAGCATACTCCCAGTAGCCTGACTGGAAGTTTGTTGCTGGTTACTGTTGGTGGTCTCCCAACCCATGGCAGAGTTGGACACTCCATAGGATCCTCCTTCAGAAGCTTTAGCTGTTGTGTCCAGTCACACCGGGACATAGAATCTTTGCTAAGACCTAGGTCCTCAGTGCAGCCGCTCTAGGTATAACCATTTCCTTTGGAGTGTCTAGCACGCCCCTCTTCCTGAGTCCTGGCATATTTCCTTAGGAGTTGTAAAATTCGCACACCCTTTTCCACTCTCCCAATGGGTTAGGGTTAGGACTTTAACTTTCTTTCATCACCTTTTCTCATAAACCAACCTAGCCCATTCAGAGTCACTTTCCTCCCTCTCCTTCCCTCCCCTCAGAGATGATCTAACACAGTGGTCCTCAAAGTGTGGCCCTAGACCAACAGTATCTGCATCACCTTGGAATTTGTTCGAAATGCCAACTCTTGGCTGCTTCCCATGTCCTACTGAATCAATAAGCCTTCCAGATGATTCCAATATATGCTTACATTTGAGAAGCACTGGTCCAGTATAATCCTCTGGTCCGGTATAATCCTTAATATATAAACCACTGGTCCAATACAATCCTTAAATTTGAGAACCACTGGTCCTGTATAATCCTCACAGTGAGTTTGTATTTCTGAAACCAGAAATCAAGAAGGAGGCTTATCCTGAGGCAAATTCAAATTCTGGTCTCTGCGACATAGCGTTGTCCTACCTGGCAAGCAAACGACAACCAGAGCCCTGGGCTAGGGATGGACAAAGGCCAAGGCTAGCACGTATGGCAATATGGGTTGTGCACTGCGCAGCTCTAGGGGGTTGCCAGCCATGTAACTACCATGTGAATGGCACAACGCAGTGGACAGGTGGGAACGTCAAGGAACCAAGGGACAAGAGGAGACATCTTGTAGCCATTTGAATAAGTGGTTTTTGAGTTCTGGCAGGGGGCAATTTGGAAGATGGGAAAGAAGACAACTTAAAACCTGAATTCAGCCTCTGGGGGCACTGTATATGTGGACAATATACAACAGAGGTCAAATGAAGACTGAATTACCTAGGAGTCTCAGATACAATGCCTATGCGAGCCAGAATAGCATTTAAAGACAAGACACAGTAGAATACAACCCTTGTAAATACGTAATCACAGGACCAACAGGTGGTATAGTGGTTAAGGTGCTGGACTCCTACACAGCCAACCGTGGTTCAAGTTCCAGACCTAGCAGCCTGAAAACCACATAGGGTGTGAGTGTGCCCAAAATCTCCAGAGTAGAATCGAGGAAAAGGGATTGTGGTGTGGCCATCTCCCCTGGGAGATAATTTCTCACTTACCCTTTCTCTGTCTCTCTCCTGTGAACACACACACCCTATGACAAAAACCTAAAAAAAAAACCAAAACAAAACAAAAAATTACCCAGTGATTACTGAGTAATCACTACCCAGTCCATTGCTTTGCCACATGGGATACTGAGCTCAGCCTTCTCAGATTTCCCATTTAAAAAACAAACAAAAGCGCTGGCCTATGGCATGGTGGTTAAGGCAGCTAGATTTCACAAGGCCAACTGCACGGTTCAAGCCCTAGACCAGGCAGCTTGAGAAACACAATGGGTGCATGTGGATGTATGCCCAAAATCCTGAAAAGAGTGAGAAAAGGAAAAGGGATTGTCACATGAACGTTTTCCATAGGGGTTGACTTTCTCACTTTCCCGCTCCCTGTCTGTCTCCAGTAAACACGTGGACAGATTTAAAACAAACAAAACCAGAAACCCATATATTTACATGAAACCTCCTGGATTTCTTTAAATATTTTAAATAAAATTCTATTTTTAAAAACACTGTGTATTGTGTCCAAGATATATCAATTATTCTCAAAACTCAAGTAAAAACAAAATTATCAAAGGAGTTAGACTCTTCACCAAAAAAGACATGCAGGTGACAAATAAAGACATGGAAAATGCTCCACATCATTATTAGGGGAATATAAATTAAACTCACAATAATGTAACATCCCATGCCTATTATAATTGCTATTTTTAAAGAATTTTTATTTTATTTTATTTATTTATTTATTTATTTATTTATTTTTAATTTCCTATAGTGCACACATGCTCACCAGAGAGAGATGGGGTCAGGGGTGGGGTGGCGGCAGGGAGCAAAAAAGCAAGCCAGCAGGCCCGCAACTCAAATCATGGTTGGCCACCTGCTGGCCCTGCAATATTTTTTTTTAACTGACAATACCAAGTGCTGACAAATACACAGAGCAGCCCGAGCTCTCTTCCATTAGTGCTAAGGATGCAAAATGGTACCCTTATGCTGGAAACCATTTAACAGTTCCTTATAAAGTTAAATATAGGGTACTTCAAAAATTTCAAGGAGAACTAGGTGTTAGTGCAGTGATTACTGAACTGCAGTCACATGGGAAAGGTCCTGGGTTCGATCCTGGGATCTCCCTGGGCATGCTGGGTACACACGTGTGCCTGTGAGCCAGGCTGGCTGAGACAGAGGTGGAGCACAGTGTGAAAACCCTATTGTGAGTGCCTAGCTCTCTGTTCCTCTCTCCCTCTTTTTCATGAAGAGATAAATGAACTTTTTAAAAAGTTCGTGGAAAAACTGGGACGAGCAGATGGCATAGTGGTTATGTTGCTGGACTCCCACGTAATCTACCACAGTTCGAGTCCTGGACCTGGCAGCTTAAAACTCACTTCAAGCGTGTGTATGTGCATGCCCAAAATCCCAAGAGAAGAATGAAGGAGAAGAGATTGTGGCATGGCCATCCCTCCCCACCTGGGGTGGCGATTTCTCGCTTTCTGTCTCTCTTCTCTCTCTATCTCTCCAGTGAGTGCATTTGCCCTATAGCAAAAAGTTGCTCAAAAAAAGAAAAAAAAATTCTTGGAAAATGGAATTAAAGTATAAGTTGATTTGGGTGAAAATTTTTTCCATAGTATGCATTTTTCTTTTTAAAATTATTTTTAAGTTTATTTATTCATTTATTTCATGAGAGAAAGACATACAGACATCATGCCCAATATGGCCCTCATGCTTCAATACACCCCCCGCCCCAGCCTGCCCAGAACATGGAGATGCCTGCATGTGTCCAGTGTGCTCAGAGACGTTTCAGGATGCAAACTCAAGACCTATCCCAGGTATGTCCAGGTAAACCACTGCCTGGTCCCATAATATGCATTTCCCGTGAACTTTCTGAAGGCCACCATATATTCTTACTATGTGAGCCAACAATCCCACTCCTGAATATTTATTCAAGAGAAATGAAAATTTACATTCACACCAAAGCCTGTATGTGTTTACATATATACATACATATGTGTGTATGTGTGTATATATATATATATATATATATATATGCATGTATGTATATATATATATATATATATATGGATTTCAAAAGGTTTTGCACCAAAACACTTTTTGTTTCTTAATTTCTTTTTCTTTCTTTTTCTTTCTTCCTTCCTTCCTTCTTTCCTTTCTCTCTCTCTCTCTCTTCCTTCCTTCCCTTCTTCCTTCCTTCTTTTTCTTTCTATTTCTTCGTTTCTCTTTCTTAATTTTATCATTTGCTTTAGGGCATGTATGCTCATAGAGAAGAGAGAGAGAGTGAGAGAGAGAGAGAAAGCATCCCCAAGAGGGATGACCATGCCACAATCCCCTCTCCTCTATTCTCCTCTCAGCATGTTTTTCAAACCTCTGAGTCTCGGACTTGAACCTCATAGTTGGCTATGTTGGATCCAGCTGCCTTAATCATCATACTTCTGACTGGCCCCCAATTCATGTTCTAATTCCATTGCCACAAACTTTTTAAACCCCTTTGTACAAAAGAGTAGATGTTACCGTATGTAAATTATACAACAAAATTACACCTTAAGAAAAAATAAAATAAAAATTGCTCAGTGAGCCAAACAGCCCAGCACCGCGGTGAAGTCCAACCTGCAGCCCGGTCTGTGCTGGCATCATGAAGGGGAGGATGGGAAGACCAGACCCCTACCCTAAGAAGCAGCTTGGCAGAGAGGCAAGATCCTGAACTGCATTCCTCAGAGACAGCCGTTTTCTCTGCTTTCTACCTGGGATTACTTGTAAGATGTCACTTGAAGCAAAGAAAAACGTTTTTACCTAATTTTTTTGTCTTTTTTTTTTTTTTTTTTTTGAGAGATTTTTGCTATAGGGTGTGTGCACTTACTGGAGAAACAGAGAGCAGGAAGCAAAAAATCACCCCCGAAGGAGGATGGCAACTCCACAATCCCTTCTCCATTCTCCTCTCAGGATTTTGGGCATGCATGCACCCAGTGTTAGTTTTAAGTCATTGGGTCCAGGACTCGAACCGCTGACAACTACATGGGAGTCTAGTGATATAACCATTACGCCATGTGCTGGTCCCTAAATAAAAGTGTTCTGAAAACAAAGACGAACTTCGGAAAGAAGACTCCAGTAGGAGCCCCTCTCTGCCCCAACCATCTGTGAGCCTTCCTGGGTCTCCCTGGGAACGTCCAGGGGAAAGGGCCCCAGAGCCCTGGGAGGTCTCAGCTTCTTGATGGTGGGACAAGAAGCATTTATGTTTCCTCGGATGGCCTAAGGGAGCTGCAGGCTGTCCAATTTGAGGACAGAGCTGCTGTGAATCACACACTTTGCCAATGGCATCGCCACTCTGCCAGACCCCAGACCTCCATGGCTAAGGATGCTGGAGTTGTAGCAAGGAAATGTCCCGGGGACCAGACAGTGGTGCTCTGTGATGATGGGGCCCACATGGGAAGGTCCAGGGTTCACATGCTGGAGCCTTCCCGTACACACATCAGGCATGTGTGCACGCATGTCCATGATCCAGGCCAGCTGATGCTAGGAGTGGATTGTGGTACAAAGACTCTGTTGGAGTGCTGCTCTCTTTTGTCGTCTCTTTATCTCTCATGGAAAAAAATAAATAATTGAGAAGGGATGGAGAAAGCAAAGAAAATGCTCCAGCCTCCTGGTCCCCTTCCACATGGAACCCCCAGAGCTGGTGGCAGCCAAATGGCTGCTCAGTCTCCATGCCAGAGAGCACCAGGCCCTGCCCTTCAGGTGCGCAGTCAGAGTGAGAAAGACAGAACAGGACCCTGGCCCCGGACTGGAGGGTTTAGGTTAGATATGTGCAGAACATCCAAAGGAGAGATTCTGGCCATTTGACCCTCCATTTCCTTATCTGTAGAGTGGGGAGAAGTAATACTAAGATCATGGTGCTTTCGTGAAGCTTAAACGACTTTAGCATGAGGCTGGGAAGTGGCGTGGTGGTAAAGGCAGTGGACTCCCACATGGCCAACTCTTTCTCTCTGGTGAGTGCAAATTAAAAAATAATAATAACAATAAATACAATTAAATGAATAATTCTCTTTAAAAAATGACTATGGCATTCCAGGTACATAATTGGTACCCAGAGATGGGGTTTCCTCGCTGACACTCTCGGCCACCCCATCCCAGGGCACAGGCCGTCCAGATCCATGGGAAGCCGTGCTCCTTTGTCTGTGCTCAGATCTGGAAGAAAGGCCTTTGACCCAGCCACATCTTCTGAAAAGACAACCAGAGAATCAAGGCAAGGGTGGGGAGCGGGGCTGGTTTTCCACAAGAAACATAGAGACAGAACACCAAGGACAGGGAACAAACAAGTGGACCCAAGAAGTGAAATGTTGGACCATAGAAAAGTCCTGGCCCCTCTCTGGGCCTCAGTGTCTCACTCTTGGTGACTGGAAGGCCTCCCAGATCCCAGAACTTCATGGGAGAGCACTAGTTCCCCTTCCACCTTGGGACTGGTCACTCCTGCAGGAACCCCCCCACCTCAACCAGACTGTGTCCTGACCTCCCCAGGCTGCCCATCCTGGGCAAGCAGTGGCCAGACACCCTGTCCTTGGAGTTAGCCCAATCTGAGCTCTTGGCTTTCTGGAAGAATCGTCTCTACTCTTCTGGCTCAACACTGTCCCCAGCTTCCCCAGGCCACTTCCTCCTTCTGCTCCTACAGAATTTTCCCAGGCCCAAGTCGGATCCCTGCTCTCTGCCCAGCCCTTCCCCAGACCCCAATGCACATGCACACACACTCACACCCCCCCACACTCCCCCACCCCCACCCCAATATCCTGCATTCCCTCCTGGAACCCGTGACTGCCAAGATCTGGCAGGCAGGCCTTCAGCCCCAGGGGCCTGGGCCCCCAATGCTCTCTGACTCCCCAGGGTCTGCGCAGGTTGCTTGGGAAACCATTTCAGGTCATTTGAGAAGATTAGGAGTCTTAGCTCTGTTTGGAGCTAAACAACATGAAGAAATAGTCCCTGTCAAAGTCCATCTAGCAGCGTTCTAGGAGTGAGCTGTACGCTTCTCAAGGGGTTTGTGTGTCTGTGCTGCTTTTTCATTCAGCTCCACAAATATTTATCAAGGGAGCTGCTACTGGGCTGGCACGGCTGTCCCTAAGGGTGGTGGAGGACGGCAGGCCATGCGGAGAAGACCAGACTTAGTCCCTTTCCCCAGGGCCTTTGCTTTCTCAAAGCGCAGGGGTTTGAAATCTGCACGTGAATGGCTGTGCATAGCAACAGATTGTGCTGAGGGGTTCTAAGAATGGAAAGGAAAGACCCAATGCAATCAGTCATTTTCTTATGGGAGGGACACATTCTCACTGTCTGAGCTTTCTAGTTTAGTCTTTTTAATCTTTTTAATATGAAGATGATTTATTGGAGGTAGCTAACTATCAACGTTATTCTGCCCATTGTAAAAATTCAGTCAAAAGCAAGAAAGAATAAAAAAAAAATAGTGGAAAATTTCTGTAATCATTGAGTAAACAATGAAAAAATCTTTCTTTTATGTTTAAGGTTTTCACCATAGTGCGCACGCAGTCATCAGGGAGAAAGAGAGAGAGAGACAGAGAGAAAGTGAGTAATCACCCCCCTTAGGCCACTCCACAATCCCTTCTTCCCATTCTCCTCCTGGAGTTCTGGATACACGCACACCCACTTCCAGCGTGCTTTTCTTCTTTTCTTTTCTTTTTTCTTTTCTTTTTTTTGGAGAGGTTTTTGCTATAGGGCGCGTGTGCTCGCCAGACAGACAGAGAGAGACAGAGAGACAGAAAGCGAGAAATCACCCCCCAGAGGGGATGGCCACGCCGCAATCCCTTCTCCTCCATTCTCCTCTCGGGATCTTGGGCACGCACGCACACGCACCCGGCGTGAGCTTAAGCCACTGGGTCCGAGACTTGAACCGCGGTCAACCACATGGGAACCCAGCGACATAGCCGTTATGCCAACTGCTGGTCCCCCGCAGCGTGGTTTTCAAGCTGCCGGATCTGAGCCACAAGCTGAGGTCAGCCAGGTGGGATTCCAGCAACATAACCACTACATAACCTGCTGATCCCCAATTTGTCTTTTTTTTTTTTTTTCTGACCCACAGCAATGTAAGGTTGAAAGAAACTTTGAGAACCAGTATGACCAGGGCTCTGCCATACACTTCCTCCTGCCATGAAGGCTCTGTTCCACCCACAGGCTCGGGCCTGAGCCAGTGGGAGCCAGGAGCATTGGCGTCCCTAAGCCTGTGTTCCCCGGAATCACATGGAGGGGAGGTAGAGACTTCTACCAAGAAGTTTAGGCCAGCTGTGGGGCACAGCGGGAACTCAAGGGCCTTCAGTGCTGGGGTCACATGGGAAGGTCGTGGGTTCAGATCCTGAGGTGTCCCTGTGTATGTCGGACAAATGCACATGTGCTGTGATCCTGCCTGAGGCTGACAGTGGATGGGAGGTAACATTCCTGTTGGGGATGCCCCCTTGTTCGTGCTCTCGCTCTCTCTCTCTCTCTCGCTTTCTCTCTCTCCTCTCTCCCTCAGTAAACTTTAAAAGAAAAGAGACAGAGAAGAGTTCAGCAAATATTGTTGGTCTGTACACACCTCCGCAGTGCGCCTGGAAGCAGGTGATCCCAGACACTGTTATTCCAAACCTCCCTCAAGGTTGACTTATCCATATGATATTACCAACTTTTTATTTTATTTTATTTTATTTTTGAGAGAGATTTTTGCAATTGGGCACTAGCTCTCACCAGAGAGATAGAGACAGAAAGTGAGAAATCATCCCCTAGGGAGGTTGGCTCGGCTGCAATCCCTTTTCCTTCATTCTCTTCCTGAGATCTTGAGCACACACACACGCGCACACGCACACACACACACGTGCCTGGTGTGAGTTTCAAGCTGCTGGGTCCAGGACTCAAACCATGGTCAACCATGTGGGAGTCCAGTGCTTCAACCACAATGTCACCTACCAGTCCTATGATATTACCAATTTTTAAAATATGTGTTTTAGGCCAAGCAAGAACATTTAAAAAGGAAATTGACAGCAATTCATTATCACCAGGATCTGATAAAAAAGATGCTCATTTGAACACCACAACTAAGAGAGATGGACTCTCAGAATGAAAAGCTTCGTGAAGCACTCAGCGCGCTGCCCTGCCTCACCGCCTTCTGCTGTGAGGGATCCAAGCTCTAGACAAAAGGCTGCAGATCAGAGCCAGGCAGGGAGATGGCTCTTTCCTCTCTCTAAGCCTCAGTTTTCGCATTTGCTCCCCATTCTTCTTGCTTAAAGACTCTGAGTCCCCTTCCCCAAGCCCCATGCATCCTTCATTTTTCTTCCAGTGACAGTTTTGTCCTATAGTTACCTCCAACAGGTGTACTTAGAAGGTTGTTTGAAAGCACCAACACCTGCAAAGACCAACAGAGCGACCTAAGGGAGGGAAGAAGGGACAGAAAGGCCATGCCAGAGGCAGGCAGATATAGAAAAGGAGGGGAGAGGATGAGGGAAGGCAATAAACAGAAGGCTGACCCTGCTAGAGGGAGGGTCTCCATGGTGTCCCAGAAAGGTCACGAAATGTCAAAGGAGTCATGAGAACATGTCCAGGGGTGGAAGCAGATTCTGGATGGTCGTTCTGAGCTCCATCCGGTCAGCCAGTGGGATTAGTTCGTAAGAGTGGTCCAGCTAGGAAGGGATGGATGGATGCAGCTTTGCCCTGCTGGGCTTGAGACTAAGGGGCCCATGGACGTGCTCTGAAAGCTCCCAGTGGAGGCCAGTCCTACAGAGGATCAGAGTGCATAAGGGGAGCCAAGGAGGCCCAGCTCCTGCTTTTCCCCAGCACCTTCCAGCCTCTCCCCAGGGTCTCGGGCCCTTCGCCATCTGCTAAGTCCAGCCACACAAACCCAAGGCGAGCTCTGAGGGGTGAAGGTCCAGCCTGAGGTGTGCCTGGACCATCTATTTCAATCATCCCCCTGCAGAGGGGGAAACCGAGGTCATAGGAGGGAAGCCATCTTATGTCAGCAAATTCATGGCTGAGCAGAAACAATAACAATAATTCTATCAATAATAACAATAATTAACAATAATTAACGCTGTTAAATTCCAGCTTTCCATCTCTCACTCCAGGATTTAAGCTGGAGGACTGAATCCTGAAGCAGATAGATTTCTAGACCCTGTTGGCCTCAGATGGGAACGTCCCTGGGGAGAAGAGCTCTCCGGGTACCTCTGGGTCATCTCCCATGGGCACCCCCATTCACGTGTGACACCCACTCCAATGTACATGGTCTGAGTATCTCCCGACAGACCTTTTTAAGCAAGTTAGATGTTCTTTTTTTTTCCAGCCCCTGGCCCCACCCCCACCCCTCCTAGCAAATGGATAACAGGAAACAGCCAAAGCTTCTTAACTTTTCTTTAATCTTCCCCTCTCTTGCAAACAAAAAAATCAAACGATAATTGTCTGGGTGATCTCATTATTGTCAACAAAATCCAAGCCTTGAAGTCCGAATCCACTGAAACGCTGACACATTAAACACAAAAGGAAACTGTGCTTGCATGTTGTTCAATAAATAAATACGGCTGCTGGGAGCTCGGTGCAGGCCTGGCACGCGGAGGCGCTGGGTTGTCAGAAATGCTGGGACAGCAAGATGACCCCGGGGACTTGGGAATCATGGCATCTGGGAGAGACGAGGTCCTGAGGGTCAACGTCCCATCCTTCCTGTTTGTATCAGTTTGGGCCTGGCAGGAAACAGATGGCACCTTCCAAAGGGTAGCTGAGGGGAACTGAACGATGCAGGGAGGGGAGCCAGGGAGGGAAGAGGAGACCTTCTGGTACTAGCCCCAGTGGGAGCCATCACCACCACTAGGCCTGAGAGGCCATGGGGCCAAGCAGTTAGGAAAGTCCAGAGGGAGTGGCATTTGGGGAGGCCACCTGATAGAAACTACAAAAGCTACAGCTTTTGTAGGAAGAACGCCATGACAGTCAAACTGCAGCCTGGCAGGCAGAGGACCAGAGAATGAACAGCGTGACTGGACTTTCCTACTGCCTTCTGATGGCCAGGGCTGCCTCCCTTTGATCAAAGCCAGGCAGAGAGTGGAAGAGTTTGGAAGAGGCAAATGCAGGGATGGAGCTACCCAGAACAGGGCCTGAGGGGTGCAGAACAGCCAGTGTCCCATATCCAGGGGGACACCCCCTGCAGCTTGTCCAGGCATGGGAAACTCATTCCCTCTTACACCTGCAAGCATTCTGTCCATGTTTGAAAACTCCAGACCTCAGTTCCTGGAAAAACCAAGCTCTGGGTTGGAGGAGCATGCCAAATCCATACCAAGGAGTTGGCCTTATATGGATGTCAGGAGGGTGAAACTGGGGAGGGCCAGGGCACAGGCCTGCTGCATTGGTGTGGGGGCAGAGACGGGAGCAAACACAGAAGAAAAAGGTGTCGCCCATCTGTTTGCCTTCTCTTGATGCACCTCGGTCTTGCTATTGCTGCCATCTTATCAGATCCTAATAAACGTCATGATGACATACCACCTATCAGTACAGTGGGGGTGTCACTGCCTCTGTTCCCTTCCTGCTGTGCCAGACTTGCAGGGACAGACCAGGCTAGGCTGAAGATGGGGGCAACAATTCTACCAGCTCTAGGCCAGTGCTACCCAGACCCGCAGGACATGTTGGGAGCCGCTAGTTGACTTTGAGCCCACAGACCCCACTTTCCCTCTCAGTCCCAGAGGCCTTGGTGGAGGAGACTGGTGGAGAGGGGACAGGCTAGCAGACCTGAGTCCCCACTTGCCTCTGTGGCTTTCTGGTTGTGTGACCCTGAACGAACCCTTCCCTGCTCTGTGTCTCAACTTCCCAGCTTTGATCTTGACCTAGGCCAGCCTGAGACCCTCCCCCATTCTGCAGAATCCTTCCTTCTCTTCCCAATTCTCTTCTATCCGAAAGGACAAAGGGGGCCAGTAGGTGGCATGGTGGTTAAGATGGCTGGATCCCATATGGCCCACTCCGCAGTTTGAACAGTTTGAATCCTCAACCAGGTTGCTTGGAAAACCTGCACCTCCCCCAGGTCACTTCATTGGTCTGTCTAGGTCTTGGCACTTCAAACAACCTGCTAGGTACAGATGTTGGAAGTGACTATTGGGACAAAACTCACCAGAAGAAAAAAGAATGATGCAGCAGTCTGGATGAAGGGGACTCTGAATCTTCGAGCAAGAGGAATGTTGAGCAAATGAGAAAACAGGCTCAGAGAAGGGCCATATGTGTGATGCATGTGCAAAATCCCAAGAGGATAATGGAGGAGGGATTTTGGTGTGGCCATCCCTTCTGGGAGGTACTTTCTCACTTCCCTTTCTTTCTCTCTCTCTCCAGCAAGCACACACACACACACACACACACACACACACTACAACGAAATTTTTATAAAGAGATAAATGTCAACTTCTATGCTGAAAATTTAATCTTATTTTTTTATTTGCAAGACATTCTTGTGAGCACTTGGGATTTTAGCAAAAGGTCTCTCATATGCTGTCACATTTGAACATTTTAAAACAACTCCTTTCCATTTTCTTGTTCAGCCATAGCATGAGAGAGAAGGGATGAGGGAGGATCCAGCAGCCCTGACCCACTCCTCAAGCCAGATACTGTCACAATGGCCCCACCCACCTTCTCCCTCCCTCTGTTACAGAAGCATGACTTTGGCTGGATGATGCACAGCTTGGAGTTTCTGTTTCCTCATCTGTAAAATTAGGGTCTTAATAACTATATCAGGGGGCTGGATGGTGGCACAACAGTAAAACACAATGCCTGTGAGGTTGTCCCAAGTGGCAAGGCTCTAAGTTCAAGTCTGGAGAACTCCCTGAGAACAACAGGCACACCTGTGCCCACAGTCTAAGGCTGGCTGAGGCTGGGGATGGACTATGGTGCTGGGATTCTCTTAAGGGTACATCTCTCTGTCTCTGTCTCTTTTACTTATGGACCTTTTTTTCTTCATTTAACAGAAATATAGCTCTATGAGTGACAACGCATAAAGCATGGAGCATGATCCTGAAGGAAAATGAGTACTCGACAGACAACAGGGTGGCCCTTGTCTTTTTCTTTGTTCACAAAGAGCCACCTAAACCCTCCTCAGGGTCCTGCTGCAGTAGGGGTTCCTCTGCAAAGCCAGGTGGTTCTGATACTTGCCTGTTAAGTCACTGACTAGGCCCCTGGCATGTTATTCCCTGGCTTCACAAGGAAAAATGCTTGCCAGGTAACTCTGGAAATGAGGCTAAAAATCTTTCTGTAAGATGCAAGGGACTGCACGCTTCTATGGGATGAAGAAAATTGCTGATCTGTTCATCTATACATGCCTTATTGCCTTGAATAGGTTCTCAACCCTTTGAGGCTAGAAAATAAAGGCAGGAAACCAATGTTTATTGAACATTATGGTAGACATTACATTAATAAGTGCTCCCAGTATAGGGCTTGATTTTTCTTCCTGAACGTATAGAAAACCTTTGTTATTACTAGATTCGGCCAGTTCATTTGGAAGCAAAAGCATTCTGCCCTGTGTTTCAGTTAATCTTTTCCTTTGCCATAATGAACATGGAGGCTTTATATTGAATAACGGAGCCAGAATTTCATCTTCTGAATCATGTGTCACACAAGGCAGGAAAGGCTGCCTTGAGGAGTGGTGTGGACTTAACGGCAAACTTAAGAGAGAGTGAAAAATAAACATCAGTTTTGCCAGCTATGGAGATTTCAGGAATCTTTGTTACTGCAGCATAGACTTGCCTAAGCTGACTGATATAAGCACTATCATGTGCAAGTATGTTTACATGTATTATTATCTTGTATCATCATAACTCTAGTGGTAGGCACTACTATTATCTCAACTTTCCAGATGAGAAAACAGAGACTTAGATAGGTAGATAATTGGTTCAAAGTTAATAAGAGGTAGACCCTGGGGAGAAACAGGTTTATTTGACTCCTGAGCTCTGAGTCTTCACAATTAGGGAGGTTCCACCATGCAGAAAGGGATGGTTTGGGAGGCAGGCAAGTAAATGGTCAACTCAGTGTAGAAATGCCCGTGGTCAGTGTGCAGTCTTTGTGGAGTAAATTACAATCCATCAAGTGTGGCCTTCCAGAGTCTGGGAAAAAAATGTTCCCAGCTAAAAGTAGCTACACCAGAGGGTCCCAGCCAAAGTGCAACTCTAGGATGGCAGAATTCTTGGATGGCTTGG
>NW_006159927.1:2375522-2383534 GCF_000334495.1 Tupaia belangeri chinensis | reverse complement strand
GCTGGCCAGGCTTCTATTGGCATGGAACTGTTTACACTCGCCTCAAATTAGTTCTCCCACGCCTTCTAGAGCCCCAGCCCATATTTGGGATGGAAAAGGGAAAATGATTCCCAGTGGGGATTCAAAAGCATCAGAAAAATTCCACAGGGGCTGTAGGCTTTCCGTGTGGGCCAGGCTCTGAGTACTCATATCTATCAGTCCCTCATACCTGGCCCCTGTGTCCAGTAAGGCAGCCAGACAAGGAGGACATGAACCCCCTCACACACTAATTAAGGGGATGGACCCTTGTGAGGACCAGTGCAACCCACAGCCAAATATAGCACAAGAATGAGAAAGAAGAACAGGTCTGACTTGTGTTTCTTCACAAGTAGGCATTTCTTCCTCCCTTCGAGAAGGTGCTATGTGACTGGATGACCTTCAGCTCTGGGGAGCAGAAACCCCTTCCAGAAAGAAAAACCTCCCAAGACCATGCAATGTGTACTCTTTTTGCAAGGTTAAAAGCAAGCAAAACAAGCAATATGTCATTTGAATATACATACACATGTGACAAAACCACACACACATTCTCTCTCTCTCTCTCTCTCTCACACATACACACACACACACACACACACACACACACACACACAGGAATGATAAACACAGAATTCAAGATGGTGCTGATCCTGGGAGGTGAGGTGTGAGGAACAACCACTACAGGCAATATTCCAGCTTTTGAGTGGAACGATGGGCTCACAGGTGTTCACTATTTTAACAAATATACCAATGGCGTGTCATGAATCAAAGCTTATGATTAATCCAATTCTGTCTACCTAAGATCTATTTTTAAAGGGGAACTAAATAACAGCCAACACCTATTGGTGTTGGCACTATTTCTGAGTGCCATGCAGTTATAAGCCCTTCATGTGTATAAACACAGTCACATCTCACAACAGTCTTTAAGAGGAGTCTTGTTTTATGTCCATTTTACAGATGAGGATCTGAGGCAAGGAAAGTTTTAGCATCTTGCCTACGATCCCACAGATAGTAAAAGGTGAGCAATCTGACTTCAGAGACCACCTTCCTAGCCATGGAGGACAAGGATGCTAATGACTTCATTTAACCTCAAGGCCAGAGTCAGAGCTATTGTAGAGTGGATTAGTTCTATGGTCACTGGCTTCATCAAAGATCTGTCCTTCCATGTCACTGTGTCCCTCTACCCCAGAGTCTTATCGTATTTGCAGCATTTCTAGGCAGTCACATGAAGTTCTGCAGAACAAGGTATTTCCTGTCTGTCATGTGCTGTGTTTCATTGATGAGAAAACCTTTTCCCAGATCTTAGTTTTGAGATTCCTCCTCAGGGTCATTGACCAAACTGCGTCCCATGCCCAGACTCAGAACAATCATAGGCTGCCTTTATGGGTTTAGAACACTCAGAAGCCACCCCCTGAGACTGCAAAGATGGGTGAGAATGGCCGATGGGGAGTTTCACCTCCATCGCTAATCAGGATTCCCCCATAAAGGCTTTGAGAGAAAAAGAGGGTGACCTCACTGGACAGAAAACATGAGAAACCATGTCTGAGTCATCCTGCTCTTCTAACTCCTATGTCTGGTTAAGGTCCATCAAATAGTAGGTCCCCAGCTGTATAGGCTAGGCCTGTGCTGGGACCTGCCATGCTTATGCCCCCCTGCTGAGGCAGGGAGTGGGAGGACAGACTGTCTGTGAAACCAGTGGCTGATGTCTGTGTTCTCCCACCTATGGCCAGAGATAATTGGTCAAAAGTTGGTCACCTGTCCATAGGCCCTGGTGGAAGCTGTCAAATTGGGCAAGTTCATGAAACCTGGGAAAGTGGTGCTGATGCTGGCCAGAAACTACTCCAGTTGCAAAGCCATCATCATGAAGAACATTGATGATGGCACCTCAGATCACTACTACAGCCACGCTCTTGTGGCTGGAATTGACCACCATCCCCGCAAAGTGACAGCTACCATGGGCAAGAAGAAAAGCACCAAGAAGTCAAAGATCAAGTCTTTTGTGAAGGTTTATAACTACAATCACCTCATGCCCACAAAATACTTTGTCGATATTCCCTTAGACAAAACTATGGTCAACAAGGATGCCTTCAGAGACCCTGCTCTTAAACACAAGGCCTGGAAGGAGGTAAAGGTCAAGTTTTAAGAGAGGTACAAGACAGGTAAGAACAAGTGGGTCTTCTAGAAGCTGTGGTTTTAGATCTTTTATGTTTCAGTGGGAAAAAAAGAAGATGAGTTAGTCACCTGACCTAAGGGAAGGCATGCCACAGGTCAGCCAATAGCCTATGGCACATCTTGGTAGAAAGTCTTCCTCCCCAACAAAAATGGTGCCAGTTTAGCAGGTTTCCTAACCCAGATTCTCTAGAAAGCAGATCCTGGGCCAAAGGCTACCTGCTATGCTCTTTCAGTAACTATGATCCCAAGGAGGTAATAAGGGAAAGGGAAGTGAGGCAGAGGAGGGTACAGTGGATTCTCCCTAGCTCCAGGGAGTGAGCTGGCTGACAGCCCCAGCTTTCAGCCCTCCTTGGGACTGCTCTCAAGAAAGCAAGTCATCTTGCCCTGGTCCTGCCTCCTTCCCAGGGTAGCCCCATCTAATGCCTGAGAAACATCAGGCATGGAGGCTTAATCCCTTGCCTAAACTCAGGACAATTGTGAAGGGTTGTTCCAGCTTCAGGATTCCCCATTGAGATCACATCCCAAGTCACTTCTCCCTCTGTACAGTGCTGCCTCCACTCTGCCCTTCCACAATCAGCAACCTCAAGAGCACCCCACAAAAGTTTCTGCATGTTGAGCTTGATCTCAGGTTATGCTGAACCCCAGGGAACCTTGAGGAACAGAGGGAGCACAATTCAAGTGTGGTATCTCCAAGAGGACCCCAGCTTTCCGAGAAACTCCAGTGGGTTGCCCAACTCAGTGGAACATCTCCATAGAGGACACGTGGAAACACTACAGCTCAAAAGAGATTGCTGGAGGAAAGGTAGATAAGGAACTTCCATCTCCTGACTCCCACTGTACAGGTTTGCCTTACAGGGTGTTGATTCTTTTTCTGCGTGTCACTTGGCCCTTCCAGTAGCTGTGGTCCAGTCAGATCAATCCCGAAGGCAGGACCTGCCACTTCTCCCACCTGAGCAGTAACAATGGAGGTCATACTAAAGCCCAAGATTTGTTCCTTGGATAAACTGAGTCAACCAGCAGGCTAAGAAATAAGATGACAGTGACACCAGTCAGAGTTTTACAACTGTGAGGACAGCACAAGCCATTGCTGTGGCTACTCTGGCTGGGGACATAGCAAGGAGCAAAGGCCAAGAGCAGATAGAGCCATACAGACCTGATCAAGGTCTGGTTCACTGAGCCAATTTGATTCTTCTTCTCTTGGCTGATGAACTTGAGGGGAAAGTCTGTGAGGAGCAGGAATAGACACAGAGAAGCCTGAGGCAGAAGGAGCTGTAAGGAGCCATGAGAGAGTGTAGACAATGAGCTGGTAGAAGTTAGGAGAAAACTGAAGTGAGAAGGAGAGGAATTCAACAGAGTCCATGCTGTGAGGGTTCCTGCTGGCAGCTAGAGTCCCCTTCAGGATGTTCCTCTGTGCTGAGAGGACCCTGAAACAGGTGGACAACTACCTGGTACCGGAATGACCATCCCTCTTCCTAGTGTCTCAAGTGATTTCATCAAAGCAACCTAAAGGCCTCTATTCCTTGTGACCACAACAGCTTTGTGCAAAGAGAGGGGATTTCCTCAGGCTCCACCCTCTGATTTTGGATTAGTCCAATGAGAACCAGGCCCTGGATTAAGACTGGACATTCGATAAAACAGACTCTTGCTCTGCAGAATGTGGTGTGAATCAGCCCATCCAAGTACCTCCCTCTATTGTGGCAATGCAAAAGGAGGCCTTGGGCAATGAGGGCTAGATAGGAGCAGAGACCATTGGAAACCCAAGGAGGAAGCCAACACCATGTCAGGTTCCATGGAGAGATCACTCAGGTAGAAAGAAACCAGACCCAACACACTATGTCATCCTTGAGTCTTTCCATCCATATTTCTTCTTCCCTCAAAAATTACCCTTTTGAGGCTAGCAGGTAGCATGGAGGTTAAGGCATTGGATCCTACATGGCTACCTCTGTGGTTCAAATCCTGGATCTAGTGGCTTGAAAAATCACACCAGGCTTATGTGTGTGTGTGCCCAAAATCCTGAGAGGAGAATGGAGGAGAAGAGATTGCAGTGTAGTCATCTGCCCTGGGGCATGATTCCTCTTTTCTTCTCTCTCTGTCTCTCTCTCCTGGAAGCTCTCACACTCTATAGCAAAACTAAAATAGATAAATAAATAAATAACCTTTTCACAGACAAATCTTTCAGGATCTTGCTAGAAGTAAAACCAAACTAGAAACAAATAACACAATCCAAAAATAGGCAATCATGGGGCCGGCAGGTGTTGTGGTGGTTAAGGATGCTGGACTCCCACATTGCCAACCACGGTTCGAGCCCCAGACCTGGTGGCTTGCTTCCTCTCTCTCTCTCTCTCTCTCTCTCTCTCTCCCCAGTCAAATTAAATTAAATAAATAAAGTTAAATAAAATAATTCTTTAAAAAAAATAGGCAATCGACGTGCATAAACATTTCTCCAAAGAAGATACACAAATGGCCGACCAGTATATAAAAAGATGTTCAACATCACTAATTATTAGGGAAACACAAACCAAAACCACAATGAGAAACCACTCCACTCCTATTAAGATGTCTATTATAAAACAAACAAAAAATAGAAATACCAAATGTTGGCAAGGATGTGGAGGAATCAAAACGCTCCTGCATTGCTGTTGGGATGCTAAAATGGCACAGCTGCTGTGGAAGATGGTATGGCAATTCCTCAGAATCAAACATAGAAAATTAAACATAGAATTACTGGGAGGGGCCTTCAAAAAAGTTCATGGAAAAGGCACATTATGAAAAAAAAACTATGCATGGATTTCTAAAAAATGTTTGCACCAAAATAAACTCATATTTTGTTTATGTAAGTTTCTGCTTGTCTTATTTTTTGTTTGTTTGTTTTGTTTTGTTGTTTCGTTTTATTTATTTATTTATTTATTTATTTATTTATTTATTTATTTATTTATTTATTTATTTATTTATTTATTTATTTATTTATTTATTTATTTATTTATTTATTTATTTACATAGGGCATGTGCACCCACCAGAGAGAGGGAAAGTGAGAAATCACTCCGTAGGGTGGGACCAGCAGGTGGTGGTTAAAACACTGGACTCCCACATGGCCGATCGTAGTTAAAATCCTTGGTTCAGTAGCTTGAAAGTCATGCCAGGCATATGTGCATGCATGCCCAAAGTCAAAGGAAGAGAATAGAGGAGAAGGAATTGTGGCATGACCATCTCCCTGGGGGTGATCTCCCATTTTCCCTCTCACTGTCTCTCACCCCTTCTCCAGCAAGTGCACATACCCTATGGCAAAAACTCAAAATAAAAATAAAAAATAATCTCCAGGAAGGATGGCCAGGTTGCAATTCCTTCTCCACTCCCCTGCCGAGATTTTGGGCACACATACTTGCCCAGCACGATATTCTTATTCTTTCTTTCTTTTTTCTTTTCTTTCCTTTCTTTTTTTTAAAGAGAGATTTTTATTATAGGGCACATGTGCTCTCCAGAAAGACAGAGAGAGAGAGAGGAGGATGATCACATCACAGTCCCTACACCTTCATTCTCCTCTTGGGATTTTGGGCACACATGCATGCATGCCCAGCATGAGTTTCAAACCTCTGGGACTGGGACTCAAACTGCCATAAGCCATGCGGGAGTCCAGCACCTTAACCACCATGCAACCTATTGGTCCCATTCCAGCAGGATTTTCAAGCCACTGGGTCCAGAACTCAAGCCACACAGTCAGCCATGTGAAACCTAGCCCACCTTTACCACCACGCCACCAGCTGGTCCCTAAATCATACTTTTAATTCCATTTTTTTCCATAAACTTGTTGAAATCCTTTTCCATATGATCCAGCAATTCCACTTCTGGGGATCTACCCCAAAGAAATGAAAGCAGGGCTACAAACAGATGTTGCACACTCACATTCATAGCAGTATTTTTCCCAGTAGCCAAATGTCAAAACAACCCAGCTGGCCATCAGTGGATGAATGGACAAATAAAATGTGGCATATACATATAATGGAATGTTATTTAGCCTTAAAAAGGAAAGAAATCCTGTCACAGGCTCCAACACAGATGGACATTGAAGACATATGCTAAGTGACATAAACCAGACCCAAAAAGATGAATACCAAACGTCTCTACATACACGAGACAACTAAATAGGCAAAGTCATAAAAACGGAAAATGAGACGGTTGTACTGTAAATGTTTTAAAGCTCTTATTTTCCTGTCACCCCAACATTCCACAAAGCATTTGTTAACAAGTAAGCAGGTGCAGGGGTGTGATGAGATTGGTTCCTGCCACAAGCTCCCTTTCTTTGTTTTTGGAGAGATTTTTGTTATAGGGCATGTGCGCCCACTGGAGAGACAGACAGAAAGCAAGAAATCAGCCCCCATGGAGGATGGACTTGTCACAACCCCCTCTCCTCCATTCTCTTGGGATTTGAGGCATGCACACACACACATGCCCAGAGTAAGTTTCTGGCCTCCAGGTCCAGGACTCAAACCATGGTCGGCCATGTGGGAGTCCAGTGATGTAGCCATTACGCTATCTTGGTCCCCACAAGCTCCAGTTCTTGCCTCCCCCACTATGACCTATGTTCAATGTACCAGCACAATCCCCTCAGATCTCTTGCTTGTGTCCTCCACCTGGACCCTCTATAAAGGTGCCAGCCCATCAGCCCCCTGCTGCCTCGTCATTCCCCCAGTGTGACCCCTGCAGCCGTACCTCTCTCTCAAGGACTTGTGAGTATGATCCTCCCTTTAATTTCACATGCGCCCTGGGTGTAATTTTCATGACCGCATTGACATGATCCTTAAAGACTCCACAAAGGGGTGGGGCCAGCTGGTGGTCTAACTGTAGTGCAATGCTCTACAGTATTTCCCACATGGGAAGGTCCTGGGTTCACATCCTGAGGTTTCCCCATACACACCAGGCAATGGCACATGCCTATGACCAGGCTGATTGAAGCTGGGGCTTTTTGTGAATCCTTTCTCCTCATCTCTCTCTCTCTCTCTCTCTCTTTCTCAGAAGAAATAAATAAATAAACTTTTTAAAAAATTTCCCAGAGGGTACGTACACTTGCTGGAGTAAGAGAAGGAGAGTGCACCCCCCATGGGGGATGGTCATGCCCCAATCTCTCCTCCTCCATCTCGCCCTCCTTTCAGGACTTTGAGTATGCACGCACACATGCCTGGCGTGTTTTTCAAGCTGCCGGGTCTGGTACTTGAACCATGCAGTCAGCCATATGGGATCCAGCTGCCTTAATGACCATGCCACTGACTGGCTAAATAAATAAACTTTCTCAAAAAAACCTCCACATGGAAGACTTACTCCTCATTCCCTTCTTCTCAGCCACTAATAACCACCACTGTGTTGGAAATGGGAGTATACTGTGGCTAGCGGAGAAAAGTTCTGTTGAGTTCATATTTTGAGGAGTTTTTAATATATTCTCGTGCAGTAAATCTGCCATCCCTATTCTGTTTGCAGAGTGCTTCAGAGCTTGCTGGGCTCCAAGGACACTGGGTGTCTAGCAGGAGACACAAGTTTCCCCAGTCCCATGAAACCAGACATTGGAATCTCACTCTGCTCCTGGCCAGCCAGGTCACCTGTGCCCCTGGAGTCACTTCCCACTTTCTGGAAGGTCCCAGAGCCAGGATAATCCTAATCCTTTTCTTCTAGATGGGACAGACCGCCCCACCCACCACCTCCCAACAGAGAAAGCCACACTGGTATTTCTGCTCCTCAGCTGCCTGCTGCCTCCGTCCTAGGAGGGTGACTCCTTCCTCCAATGGGATCCAGACTGCCTCTCTCATTTGCCTGCCAGCCAGCCAGGCTGCCCTGG
>NW_006159927.1:2368289-2372710 GCF_000334495.1 Tupaia belangeri chinensis | reverse complement strand
CGAGCCCCAGACCTGGTGGCTTGCTTCCTCTCTCTCTCTCTCTCTCTCTCTCTCTCTCCCCAGTCAAATTAAATTAAATAAATAAAGTTAAATAAAATAATTCTTTAAAAAAAATAGGCAATCGACGTGCATAAACATTTCTCCAAAGAAGATACACAAATGGCCGACCAGTATATAAAAAGATGTTCAACATCACTAATTATTAGGGAAACACAAACCAAAACCACAATGAGAAACCACTCCACTCCTATTAAGATGTCTATTATAAAACAAACAAAAAATAGAAATACCAAATGTTGGCAAGGATGTGGAGGAATCAAAACGCTCCTGCATTGCTGTTGGGATGCTAAAATGGCACAGCTGCTGTGGAAGACGGTATGGCAATTCCTCAGAATCAAACATAGAAAATTAAACATAGAATTACTGGGAGGGGCCTTCAAAAAAGTTCATGGAAAAGGCACATTATGAAAAAAAAACTATGCATGGATTTCTAAAAAATGTTTGCACCAAAATAAACTCATATTTTGTTTATGTAAGTTTCTGCTTGTCTTATTTTTTGTTTGTTTGTTTTGTTTTGTTGTTTCGTTTTATTTATTTATTTATTTATTTATTTATTTATTTATTTATTTATTTATTTATTTATTTATTTATTTATTTATTTATTTATTTATTTATTTATTTATTTATTTATTTATTTATTTATTTATTTATTTATTTATTGCCATAGGGCATGTGCACCCACCAGAGAGAGGGAAAGTGAGAAATCACTCCGTAGGGTGGGACCAGCAGGTGGTGGTTAAAACACTGGACTCCCACATGGCCGATCGTAGTTAAAATCCTTGGTTCAGTAGCTTGAAAGTCATGCCAGGCATATGTGCATGCATGCCCAAAGTCAAAGGAAGAGAATAGAGGAGAAGGAATTGTGGCATGACCATCTCCCTGGGGGTGATCTCCCATTTTCCCTCTCACTGTCTCTCACCCCTTCTCCAGCAAGTGCACATACCCTATGGCAAAAACTCAAAATAAAAATAAAAAATAATCTCCAGGAAGGATGGCCAGGTTGCAATTCCTTCTCCACTCCCCTGCCGAGATTTTGGGCACACATACTTGCCCAGCACGATATTCTTATTCTTTCTTTCTTTTTTCTTTTCTTTCCTTTCTTTTTTTTAAAGAGAGATTTTTATTATAGGGCACATGTGCTCTCCAGAAAGACAGAGAGAGAGAGAGGAGGATGATCACATCACAGTCCCTACACCTTCATTCTCCTCTTGGGATTTTGGGCACACATGCATGCATGCCCAGCATGAGTTTCAAACCTCTGGGACTGGGACTCAAACTGCCATAAGCCATGCGGGAGTCCAGCACCTTAACCACCATGCAACCTATTGGTCCCATTCCAGCAGGATTTTCAAGCCACTGGGTCCAGAACTCAAGCCGCACAGTCAGCCATGTGAAACCTAGCCCACCTTTACCACCACGCCACCAGCTGGTCCCTAAATCATACTTTTAATTCCATTTTTTTCCATAAACTTGTTGAAATCCTTTTCCATATGATCCAGCAATTCCACTTCTGGGGATCTACCCCAAAGAAATGAAAGCAGGGCTACAAACAGATGTTGCACACTCACATTCATAGCAGTATTTTTCCCAGTAGCCAAATGTCAAAACAACCCAGCTGGCCATCAGTGGATGAATGGACAAATAAAATGTGGCATATACATATAATGGAATGTTATTTAGCCTTAAAAAGGAAAGAAATCCTGTCACAGGCTCCAACACAGATGGACATTGAAGACATATGCTAAGTGACATAAACCAGACCCAAAAAGATGAATACCAAACGTCTCTACATACACGAGACAACTAAATAGGCAAAGTCATAAAAACGGAAAATGAGACGGTTGTACTGTAAATGTTTTAAAGCTCTTATTTTCCTGTCACCCCAACATTCCACAAAGCATTTGTTAACAAGTAAGCAGGTGCAGGGGTGTGATGAGATTGGTTCCTGCCACAAGCTCCCTTTCTTTGTTTTTGGAGAGATTTTTGTTATAGGGCATGTGCGCCCACTGGAGAGACAGACAGAAAGCAAGAAATCAGCCCCCATGGAGGATGGACTTGTCACAACCCCCTCTCCTCCATTCTCTTGGGATTTGAGGCATGCACACACACACATGCCCAGAGTAAGTTTCTGGCCTCCAGGTCCAGGACTCAAACCATGGTCGGCCATGTGGGAGTCCAGTGATGTAGCCATTACGCTATCTTGGTCCCCACAAGCTCCAGTTCTTGCCTCCCCCACTATGACCTATGTTCAATGTACCAGCACAATCCCCTCAGATCTCTTGCTTGTGTCCTCCACCTGGACCCTCTATAAAGGTGCCAGCCCATCAGCCCCCTGCTGCCTCGTCATTCCCCCAGTGTGACCCCTGCAGCCGTACCTCTCTCTCAAGGACTTGTGAGTATGATCCTCCCTTTAATTTCACATGCGCCCTGGGTGTAATTTTCATGACCGCATTGACATGATCCTTAAAGACTCCACAAAGGGGTGGGGCCAGCTGGTGGTCTAACTGTAGTGCAATGCTCTACAGTATTTCCCACATGGGAAGGTCCTGGGTTCACATCCTGAGGTTTCCCCATACACACCAGGCAATGGCACATGCCTATGACCAGGCTGATTGAAGCTGGGGCTTTTTGTGAATCCTTTCTCCTCATCTCTCTCTCTCTCTCTCTCTCTTTCTCAGAAGAAATAAATAAATAAACTTTTTAAAAAATTTCCCAGAGGGTACGTACACTTGCTGGAGTAAGAGAAGGAGAGTGCACCCCCCATGGGGGATGGTCATGCCCCAATCTCTCCTCCTCCATCTCGCCCTCCTTTCAGGACTTTGAGTATGCACGCACACATGCCTGGCGTGTTTTTCAAGCTGCCGGGTCTGGTACTTGAACCATGCAGTCAGCCATATGGGATCCAGCTGCCTTAATGACCATGCCACTGACTGGCTAAATAAATAAACTTTCTCAAAAAAACCTCCACATGGAAGACTTACTCCTCATTCCCTTCTTCTCAGCCACTAATAACCACCACTGTGTTGGAAATGGGAGTATACTGTGGCTAGCGGAGAAAAGTTCTGTTGAGTTCATATTTTGAGGAGTTTTTAATATATTCTCGTGCAGTAAATCTGCCATCCCTATTCTGTTTGCAGAGTGCTTCAGAGCTTGCTGGGCTCCAAGGACACTGGGTGTCTAGCAGGAGACACAAGTTTCCCCAGTCCCATGAAACCAGACATTGGAATCTCACTCTGCTCCTGGCCAGCCAGGTCACCTGTGCCCCTGGAGTCACTTCCCACTTTCTGGAAGGTCCCAGAGCCAGGATAATCCTAATCCTTTTCTTCTAGATGGGACAGACCGCCCCACCCACCACCTCCCAACAGAGAAAGCCACACTGGTATTTCTGCTCCTCAGCTGCCTGCTGCCTCCGTCCTAGGAGGGTGACTCCTTCCTCCAATGGGATCCAGACTGCCTCTCTCATTTGCCTGCCAGCCAGCCAGGCTGCCCTGCCCATCCAGCCTCAGCCAGGCAGAAGGGGATGCTTCAGAGGGAGGGGAGAGAGCACAGCCACCCGCCTGCCACCAAGCACTATAAAAGAGAGAACTTCAAATCTTGGCCTCCTCCAGGGAACTGCCTTAATTAGGGTGGCGCCGAGCATGACGCTGTAATTAACTGTGTGTCTGTGTTTCCATCCCAAACGCCCATTTCCAGAGCTTTGTGATCCAGTCTTCTAAGAGAAGCTCCAGCCTGAAACTTGGCACCAGAAGCCCCAGAGGGGAGGGATGGCCAGTTTTCTCTTGCTCTTCCTTCTGCTCACCCCACTCTGGGTGATTCTTTGGAGGTGAAGCCATGAGTTCCTCCTGACAAAGGTGTTAATTGTGTGCTCTAAGCTATTGTTTCTGCATGGCTCCCAAAACCAAGGAAACCAAAGGTATGATATCAATGTGGACAGTACCACGCATCCCTGGGCAGAGTGCACACCTGTTCATTTGACTCGAGTAATCCACTTTCTATTATTTCAGTAACTTTGATCTTCTTTGGGGAACCCCTCTCAACCACCTGTAGTTCCTGGGAAGTATCTATGATCTAGGTTGGCCACTCAGAATTTTCAGGCCCTAGCCACAGTGATTGGTTCAGCATGAGTCATGTGACCAATGATAGACCAGTGAGACTCTGTTGAAGGACTTCAGATAGAACTATTAGAGAAGAGGCCCAGCAGGTGGTGTGGTGATTAAGAGTGCTGGACTCCCACATGGGCGACTACAGTTTGAGTCCCAGACCTGGTGGCTTGCTTTCTCACTTCCCATTTCTCTCTCTCTCTCTCTATTCAAACTGGAAAGTTATAATAATAACAAATAAAATTAAATACATGAGTAATT
>NW_006159927.1:2353398-2367529 GCF_000334495.1 Tupaia belangeri chinensis | reverse complement strand
TCTGTCTTTCTCACTTCCCATTTCTCGCTCTCTCTCTCTCTCTTTCCTATCTGATCAAATTAAAATAAATAAATAAAATAAAATAAAATAATTATTTTAAAAATAAATAAAGTTAAATAAAATAATTTAAAAAAATAATTTAAAAGAAGAATTGTTAGAGAAGAGTATTTGCTTTCCACTGAGGCTGCCAAGCTGGAAAGATGCCAGCCTGAAGCAGCTGGGAGCCATGTTTGCCACCTCATGGAGGGAGTGTATCTGAGATGAGGCCAAATTGAAGAAAGGATAGAAAAAGATGAAGGGTGCCAGAGAGCAAGAGAGACCTCATGGCATTCCTTTAGGCAGTTACTCCTGCAGCACCTGAAGCAAAATACTTCCAGACTTTCAGTATTTGAGAAGCAATAAATTTCCTAATTTGTTGAAACCGAATGTTTGTCACACTGCAACTTAAAGAGATTTGGCTAAAACTTACCTTCGAGGACTCCAGTGTTGAAACCACATCCATCCCCAAATTTTTCAGTCCCACGTGCCAATTCATCCCATTTTTTCCTTTATATAAGATGAGATTAGGTTTCCAACTCTTATGACCAAAAAATCCTAGTGATGCGTATGTTCTCTAACTATAAAGTAATACTTACTCATTGAATACAGAAGACAGTAATGGATTTCCTCATTTGAGCCACTCAATAATCCATTGAAATAAAGATTTGTATTGTCCCCATTTTACAGAAGTGGGGTTGCCGAGTCAAAAGTCAGGCATGTTTTGCATTTTGATTCACATTTTCTAGCTGCCCTCCATATGACTGTACCAATTAATTTCTCCCCCCCAACAGTGCAAAGGGTCAATTTCCCTTCACACTTGTCAAGGCTGGATACCATTAATTATTTTATTTGCAAGTCATAGCCAAACTGATATGTGAAAAATTACAGCTCATTATAGATATTTGTTTTTCTCTTTCATTTTTTTACAAGTGAGTATCTTAGTTTATAGGAGCTGATATAACAAAACATGATAAACTGGGTAGCTTTTTACAAATAGAAATTGATTTCTCACAGTTCTGGAGGCTGAGAAGTCCAAGGTCAAGGACACCAGCAGATTTAGCGTCTGATGAGAGTCCATTTCCTGGCTCATAGAAGGTACCTCTCTGTGTAGAATGGGAAAAACAGGTGTCTGAAGCTTTTGTAAATTTTTAAAATTTTATTTTACTTATTTATTTCTTCTAGAGAGAGAATGGGACCCCAACAGGGTCTTTCCACAATCCACCCCCAGCCTCAGCCAGCCAGATGACAGGCACAGCATGCCTGGCATGCCCAGGGAGGTCCCAGGACATGAATCCAGGACCTTCTCATGTAAGTTCAATTGTATTGCTTCTGTACCACTTCCTAGAGTCTTTTTTTTTTTTTTTTGCTATAGGGTGCGTGCACTCACCACAGACAGAAAGAAAGAGAGACAGAAAGTGAAAAATCACCCCGCGGAGGGGATGGCCACGCCACAATCCCTTCTCCTCCATTCTCCTCTCAGGATCTTGGGCACGCACGCACACACGCCCGGAGTGAGTTTTAAGGCACCGGGTCCGGGACGCGAACCGCAGTCGACTACATGGGAGTCCAGCAACATAGCCATTATGCTAACTGCCAGTCCTGAGGACCCCACTCTTAACAGAGCCTCCTAAAGGCCCATCTCCAATCACCACATTGGAGATTAGAGATTAGATATTAACATATGTAGTTTGGAGAGACACAAAATTCAAACCCTAGCAGTGAGAATGAACATTTTATCCATATTAATTAGTCATTTATATTTCTTTTCTAAACTGCCCATTCATGTCTTTAGCCAATTTCTTTCCACTAGAGATCCTGAACTTATTTTGCACATGTTAAATGTGAAACATTTTATTTTTCATATATATTGCAAATATTTTCCAGTTTTGCTTTCTTTCATTCTAAAGGTAATTTTTGTGATCTCAAAGAGTCTATGAGTTTTGATTTGATATGATAATGAACAATCATTCTCTTTATGATTGCATAAGTATAAAATGGGAAAAAGACAGACTAAATTTGTGATGCTCTTGAAATCTGATCCACATGGGACCAGAAGATGGCATAATGGTCATGTTGCCAGACTCCCATGTAGTTGACCACAGTTCAAATCCTGGACCTGGCAGTTTAAAAAAACTCACACTGGGCACATGTCTTAGGGGTCCTGAGACACTTGAGGGTCCCTTAGGGAGGTGGGACATGCAGAGAATGCATACACACACACTCAGCATGAGTTTTAGGCCACTTCATGCACCCTCCCTGTCCCCAGTCTTGCTTAGAGGTCAACCCCATCTACTGACCCCATTTGACAGGTTTCATCTTCCCAGGAAACACCCAGACTGTTTTCCGAAATTTCTCATGCTTTTCATATCGACCTTCAGACTTCACATAGTCTTTGTCTTTATTCAAAGAAGACTCTCTCTCTCTCTCTGCTCTCTCTCTCTCTCTCTCTCTCTCTCTCCCCTCTCTCTCCCCCTCTCACACACATACACACAGTGACTCAAGTTCTGGAATCTTACCTTTGCCACGTATCTGCTGTGCAACCTTGGGCATTCAACTTAGCCATTCTGAGTCTATGATCCTTCCTTCCTTCCTTCCTTCCTCCTTTCTTTCTTTTTCTTTCCTTTATAGTTTTGTTATAGGGCATGTGCACTTGCTGGAGAGAGAGCAAGAAAGAGAGAAAGTAAGAAATCACCCCCCAAGAGAGATAGCTATACTGCAATCCCTTCTCCTCCATTTTCCTCTCAGGATTCTGGGCATGCATGCGCACTTGCCAGCCATGCTTTCCAAGCTGCTGTGTCCAGGACTGGAACTGTGTAGTCAGCCATGTAGGATCCAGCTGCCTTAGCCACCATACCACCTGGCTGGCCCCTTAATTTCTTATAAGAGGGTGATGATACCTATGTGCTAGCATTACTGAAGATGAAATGAGATAATACGTTGTAAAGTCACTCACTGTCAAGCCTCAGAAGTTATCAGTTGTCACATTAATGTTGGGTCTCAGCATCTGTCCAGCATTCCCAATCTCACCAAGTTCTGGGACCTCCACTTTATTACTTGAGATTCAGGACACCCTAAGAAGTCAGCAGGGTAAGGGTTGTATCCCATGTTTTAGGTGGGGCAGTTCAGGGCCCAAGAGGCCAAGTGATGTGGCCAAAGTCACACAGGTGGCTCAAAGGTGGTTATAGTACCCAGGGCTCAGGCAGGTACCAAGCTCAGGCCCTTCAGGGTGCATGGCCTCCCTGACCTCTTTCTGGGTGACCTAGAGACCTGAGCTACCAAGGCCTAGAAAGTTTTGCAGGAATTGGGTCTGGGACCAACAGCCAACACGTGGCCAGGGGAAGCAAGGGTGACTACAAACACCCAGGACAGGGGAGGAGGGACACCTCTCCCCACCCACAGCCCTTGAAAGAGAGCAGCTCCTTAAAAGACCCAAGCAAGAAGAGGCCTTCCAGGAGTATAAACCCAGAATATAGGTATAAGAAAGATAGACATGTTTGACTACATTAAAATGCTAATCTTTTGCAAGGCAATAAACACCATAAGCAAAGCTAATAAATAAACAATAAACTCAGAAGAGAGATTTGTTAGACAGAGGACAAAGAGTTACCATCTCTAATATACAAAGAGCTCTTACAAATTGAAAAGAAAAGGGCAAACAACCCAAAAGAAATTATGGCCAAGGACATGAATAGGCAATTCACTAAAGAATGACCCAAATGGCCACAAACAAATGAAAATATGCGCACACTCATTAGTGGTCAGGGAAATGCAAATTAAGTTGACAATGAGATATCACAGAGGAAAATTTAAAAGAACAATAACGCAATTGCTGGCAGGGATTGAAGGGAAAGCCACCCTCATAAAGTGTTGCTGAAAATGTAAATTATCACCCCGGAGAAATTGGGCAACTTCAAACTTCAGAAGTTATATTAAAATTTTGCATTTCAAATCTAAATTTTGCATTTCAAATATGTCCTTTGGCCCAACAGGTCTAACCCTGGAAATTGGACAGAGCTGAAGCCTCCATATCCTGAAGATAAGTGACAAAGGGAGGTGTTCATTGAATCAATTTTCATAATGACAATAAACCAAAAACTCAAAACAAGGTGTGACTCACAGGGAACATCTTATTTCCCGGCCTCCCCGGCAGTGTGGTTGAGACCACGAGACTGGCTTCTGGCTAATGAATGGGGGGAAGAAGTGACACATGGCCATGAACCCACTGCACGATCCTCCTTCAACCTCTTCCCTTTCTGTGGTCATGGCTGGGACCCCATGACGGAGATGGAAGGATCCCAATCCCTGAGTCACTGCCTGGAGGAGGCCACCCAAGGGCTGCCTGACCACACAGCTTTGGGATGGGAATGATAACTTGACTTCTTTGCTGTGTCCTGAGGCTGCGATTTTAGGGCTTCCTGATAGTCACAGCACAGCCCGAGTTCACTTCAATCAATGCACAGGCTGACTGTCCATCAGTGGGAAGGACTGGCTGAAGGATGACTTGGCAGACCTTAGAAGATTACTCAGCACAAAAAAATGAATTCGAGCTAGATTTCCACAACATAGGAGGAGAAAAGCAAAATGTGGAAAAGCATACTTAGTATCTCATTTTGGAAATCTAAACAATGATCAGAAGAGACCCTATAAATAAGTATGTGTAGGGGCTGGCAGGTGGTGTGGTGGTTAAGGGTGCTGGACTCCCACATGGCCAACCATGGTTCAAGTCCTGAACCTGGTGACTTGCTTTTTCACTTTCCCTCTCTCTCTTTCTCACTCTCTCTCTCTGGTCAAACTGGAAAATAACAATAATAAATAAATAAAGTTAAATCAAATAATTCTATTAAAAAAGTGTATGTGTATATACGTGTGCACTATGTATGTCTATGATTATATGAGAAAGGATAAGAACATGGATGGACACTAATAACTTGCTAATAGGTTTGAGGAGAGAAGAAGGTAAGGGAGGGCCAAATCTAACCCAGAAAAAGTGCAGCAACAAGCATAGTTTCCAGGGAACCAGATGGAGGCGCAGCAGGAAAATGCAACACTCTGTGAGGCTGACCCACATAGAAAGATTCCCAGTTCAAGTCCTGAGACTTCCCTGAATGTTGGGACCTGTGTGCCTGTGAGCCCAGGCTTCACTCTCTCTCTCTGGTCAAACTGGAAAATAACAATAATAAATAAATAAAGTTAAATCAAATAATTCTATTAAAAAAGTGTATGTGTATATACGTGTGCACTATGTATGTCTATGATTATATGAGAAAGGATAAGAACATGGATGGACACTAATAACTTGCTAATAGGTTTGAGGAGAGAAGAAGGTAAGGGAGGGCCAAATCTAACCCAGAAAAAGTGCAGCAACAAGCATAGTTTCCAGGGAACCAGATGGAGGCGCAGCAGGAAAATGCAACACTCTGTGAGGCTGACCCACATAGAAAGATTCCCAGTTCAAGTCCTGAGACTTCCCTGAATGTTGGGACCTGTGTGCCTGTGAGCCCAGGCTGACTAGGGGTGGATCATGAAGTCAAGACCCTGTTGGGAAGCACCTGTATTTCTCTCTTCCTCTGTCTCTCTCAGCCAGGAAAGAAATAAGTAAACTTAAAACTAGCTTATAGGAGTAACTTTTGCATTTACAGATGTGCAGATATAAACATAAAAATCATTCATATTGGAGAATAAATTTATATTCTTAGGGAGAGAGGAAAAAGGCACTTGTGTGGCTGGTAGATGCTGGGGGAGAGGGGATTAGGAGCACTAGGACCGTCTGCGGAAAAACTAGTCTTTGCCTTACATTCAGTAAAACCTTTCTGTCTGGCTGAGTCTGGTCAGGACGTCTGCCCCCACTGAGATGTGGCTAGAGACAAGGGGAAAAGAAGGTTCTTGTGATCAGCCTGGTGTGAGGACTGGAGCCAGAGAATGAGGCAGCCCCCTAGGGACCCCCAGTCTTCTGGGAAAATAGGGGAGCCTCAGGTCAGCAGCATTTGAGAAGTTAAGGGAACAGGTTGAGGAGGATCTGCCAGGATAGGAAAGACCTTTAGACGTCTCCAAGGTCAGAGGTCACAAACTGGGAGTTCAGCGGCCAAATCCAGTCCACAGTTAGATTTCATGTGGTTTACACAGTGAGGTCTGAAGAATTCACATGTGTTCCCAATATACTCTGGTCCGCAGACTTTACATACACGGGCATACACACCAAATTCAATGTTGCCAGCTTATAGTGGAGGAAAAAATTAGATTATCTGACCACACGGTTCCCCCATTCCTGAATAGCAACAACTGGCTGGAGCTGGGGAGTTGCCACCCCCTCAAATAGGACATGCATTCCCAGCGTGCTGCAGTCGCCACCATGCCCTAGTATGCGACAGGGCCCTCCAGCACTTTATACAGCCAGACAGGCTCCCGACCCACCCACCCACCTCTGGCTGAACAAAGTGACAGTCAAGCTCCATGGACTTGAGCACAAGACGGTCTGGATTCTGGCTTTCTCCCTTCAGATCTTTGATGCCTTGGCACTGCGTCAACTTTGCTGAGCTGGAGCTGCATTTTCCCAGAATTTCTAGGCAATGGTTCTGAGTTCATGTAGGCCAGGGCAGACATATAGTATGAGATCGAGAAGGCAAAGAGGAAGTGCCGTGGTTTTTATGCTCGGTATCAGCGCAGCTTCCAGACCAGTGCAGCCTACACGCTCTGTGTGGACCCACCGGCTCGCCCTGGTAGGGACAGCATCTGGCTTCTCTAGCTCCTTCTACTTCTCCCTCAGCATCTCCCAGACCACAGTCCAAGTGCATGCAGCTCCAAGGAGTACTCGAGAGTAACCGAGACCCATACCTGAGGGGGAGGGAATGGAGTCCTGCCAGAGAAGTCGGGCTGCAGTGCAGTTAGAACAAGGCCTCTGCCAATCCCACAGGCATCGGTACAATCCCAGAGGTCCTTTGCCATTGTTCCAAGTTGAGGCAGGGTCTCTGTGCTGTACCCCAACCATTCACTGAGCATGGACTACCCCCAGAGAGGAGAAACCATTGCAGGTCCCCCTTCTATGAAGACCATCCTTGGGGAGAATGTCTTGGAGCCAGCTGCTGCCAGTACTCCATGCTGAGGTCTCCATCCTGGAGAAGCACAATGTGGGAGGCAGACACGTCCCTGACTATCTGAGCTGAGCCATCAGCAACACGTCACAACAATCCTGTCCTCCTGAATGGGAGTGCCACTAGGGCCTAGGCTTTGTCCTAGCTGCTGTTGGTTCACCTGCACATGGCCCAGAGACTGGCTTAGAGTAGGTGGCCAAAATGTATTTGCTGAGTGAATGAGAGAGAGTTCAGACTTGAACCACATTTTTTCAAAGGCCTATGTCTCTATTGAAGCAATGTGCAGAAGACAAACACATCTGGTGCACCCAGCATTTTCTCTGCCAGATGTGACAATATGTCTACACTTCTGGCTCTACCCTTTTCTCCACATGCCCCCTCCTCCCTTTGGAAATGTGCTTCATCTCTCCCTGCTTTAAGGCTGAGTGTCACTTCCTGCAGGAAGTCTCCCCCTGACTACCCAATGCCATGTTCTCATTCTCTCTCCCTCTTCTCCAAAAAAGCAATTACGAGCCTTAGTGGTCAGGATAGGAAAGAAGGAAGGAAAGACTCAGGCACCCTGCTCCTTTCTTCCCACTTCCACCTCTGAAGGTGGCCACCCTGCTCCATAGCACCACAAGCCCAAGGAAGGTATTCCTCTCTGTAGATCCAGTTAGATCAGTCTAACCAACCTGGAGAGCTCACCCCTCAGGGTTTCAGAATCTGCCATGATCCAACTCTAGTCAATGAGAGAAAGTACCCTAGGTCTTTTGTGAAAAGTTTCCTTACTGATAGAATGATATATAGAAAGAGGCAGCCCCCATCATGGGCTGGATATTGTCATTTTGGAAGTAACCAGGAGCTGTGACTGCTACCTGGCAGGAGTGAAAGCAGCTGGCCTGAACACGCACATGAACAAGACTGAGGACTCTGAGTGGTAAGGTGTGCAGTTGCTGAGTTCATCAACTGCAGCAGCAGATCCCCTTGGATACCTTTCTCACCTTTCTGTCACCCTGCAAGGTTTGTTTCTAATATCCTATACCTGCAACTTGCTTTGGGGGCCTGACTTTGACTGTGGAAGTCATTTGCTTGCAAAGGCACAGAGCTATAGTCCAGGCCTGAGGAAGAGCTTGCTCTGTCTAGCTGGACATGGTCAGAGAAGCCTGTGTCCCCTTTTGTCACAGGCAGCTGTCCAAGTCAGAGGGAAGATGGCAGAGTAGAAAGACAGAGAAGGTGACACCCATAATATGCTGCTCATCACGCCCAGAGCATACCCTACCTTGGGCTCTTAGGTGGGTGAGATGATCAAGCTCATCACTGCTTCAGCCAGGGTGAGGTGGGGCTTCTGTGATGTGCAGTCAGAAGCAATCTAAATGATCTAGAGGTCATTCTCTTGTTAGCTTGATTTCTACACACACACACACTCATGTGCACGTGCACTTATGTAGGAATATACACGCGAGTGCAAGGACAATTTTTAAAACCCCAATAGCTTTCCTACACACCAGCGAAAACCAATCTGAAGTGAAATGGTACAGCCACTGTGGAAAACAGAACAGCAGTTGCTTAAAAACTTAAGCAGAATCACCATATGATCCAGTAATTCTCCTCTAGGTACAGACCCAAAAGCATGGAAAGCAGGCACTAGAATAGACTTTGTATACTCGCGTTTATAACAGCATTATTCACAATAGCCAAAAGGTGGAAACAACCTAAATGTCCATTATGGATCGGGGGAATAAATAAAATGTGGTATATACACAATAGGAATTATTCAACCTTAAAAGGGAATGAAATCCTCACTACGACAAGGATGAACCATGAAGACATTATTCTAACTGAACAAAACCAATCACAAAAGGACAAATGTTGCATGATTCCACTAATATGAGATCCACAGACTAGGTAAATTCATAAAGACAGCAAGTACGGAAATGGTTTGCAGGGGCTGAGGGGAGGTGGGAATTGGGAGATACTGTGTAATAGGTATAGAGCTTTAGCTGGGAAGACGATCAAGTTCCCAAGACGGATGGTGGTGACAGCTGCACAGCAATGTGAATGTACATAATGTCACTGAATTATACACCTAAGTGTTAAGCGTATTTTACCACAATAAAAATATGATTTGAAGGGTCATCCCCACAGCCCAGTTAAGGGAAGCGGATCCCACAGGACCAACCACATTGCGAATCCTGGCCCTGGTAACTTGAAAAATGCACCATGCATGTATGTCCCAAATCCTGACAGAATGGAGAAGTAGAGGAGAGGGGATTGTGGCTTGATCATACTCCATAGCGAAGTGGGTGCTTTCTCCTTCTGTCTGTCTGTCATTCTGTTTCTCTCTGGTAAATGCACATGCCCTCTGGCATTCAAAAACAAACAAACAAATGAATAAAAAACATAAGAAGAAAAAAATCCCCTTCACAATAGCAACAACAAAAACGAGATTCCTTGGAATAAATCCAGCCAGAAATTCAAAGGACTCTGGAGAAAATCATAATACTTTACTGAGTTGTGAATGTTAATCTGAATAAGTAGAGGTATACCATATCCATGGAGAAAAAGAATCAATACCATAAAGCAGGCAAATCTTCCCAAGTTAATATATAATATGATGAAATTACAACCAAGACCCCAACGGAATTTTTCACTGAACTCAGTAAGCTGATTATTTTTTTAAAAAGACATATTCAGGGGCCGGCAGGTGGCGTGGTGGTTAAGGGCACTGGACCCCCACATGGCTGACGATGGTTTGAGTTTCATATCTGGCAGCTTGCTTTCTCACTTTCTCTTTCACTCTGCCCCTCTCCAGTCAAATTGAGATAAATAAATAGAGTTAAATAAAATACTTTTTAAAAAAGATATATTCAATACTATTCATTATTATTATTATTTTTTAAATTTGCCATAGGGCATGCATGTTCACCAGAGAGAGACAGCGAGAGAGAGGGAATGTGAGAAAGCAAGCTGCCAGGTCCAGGACTCAAACTGCAGTCAGCTATGTGGAAGTATAGTGCTCCAACCACAATGCCACCCGCTGGCCCCAAGCTTATTCTAAAAATCTATGAAAGACAGTAATACAAAAAGAACAAGTACAAGTTTTTGGTCTTTTGACTGAAATAAAATATACACAGAGAAAGCACACAAATTATAAATGAATTTCTGAAAAGGGAATATACTCAGACAACTAGGACCCAGATCAAGAAACAGAATGTTCCCCTGAAGAAGCCTCCCTTGTAGGCCCCCTGCCCCCTGCAGTCACTTTAAGGATAAACCTCTATCTCAATGGAGAAGTTTTGCCTGTTCTTAAATTTTCCATGTATGGACTAATACCAAATGTAATCTGTGTCTTTTTTTTAAGATTTATTTTTAATTATGTTTATTATCATTCTTCAATTTTTTTTTTTGGAGAGATTTTCACTGTAGGGCGCGTGCGCTCGCCAGACAGACAGAGAGAGACATAGAAACAGAAAGCGAGAAATCACCCCCCAGGGGGGATGGTCACGCCGCAATCCCTTCTCCTCCATTCTCCTCTCGGGATCTTGGGCACGCACGCACACGCGCCCGGCGTGAGTTTTAAGCCACTGGGTCTGGGACACGAACCGCGGTCGACTACGTGGGAGTCCAGCTACATAGCCATTACGCTAACTGCTGGTTCCCATCATTCTTCAATTTTGACCAGAGAGAGACAGGCAGAGAGAAAGGGAGAGTGAGAAAGCAAGCCACCAGGTCCGGGACTTGAACCGTGGTCGGCCATGTGGGAGTCTAGCACCTCAATCACCACACCACCTGCCGGCCCCAATCTGTGTCTTTTTTTAAAAGGTTTTTGCCACAGGGCACGTGTGCTTGCCTGAGAGAGACAGTGAGTGAGAGAGTGAGAAATCACCCCAGGGAGGATGGCCATGCCACAATCCCCTCTCCTCCATTCTCCTCCTAGGATCTTGGGCATGCAAGCATAGATGCCCAGTGTGATTCTCAAGCCACCAGGTCCGGGACTTGAACCACGGGTAGCCAAGTGGGAGTCCAGTTCCTCAATCACCATGCTACCTGTTGACGCCGTGTCTGGTTTTATCACTCACATCATGATTGTGCAATCTATCTATTTGTTGCTTGAGTTGTTGATCTTTCATTCTCATTTCTGTGTAATACTCCAGCGTTACTACTACTTCAGACATATTTATCCATTTTACTGTTCACAGGCATTTTGGTGGTCCCCAGCTTGGGGATGTTAATAATAGCACTCTGCTACTTGTCTGTGGTCTACATTTATGCATAAATTTTGTTGGACATATCCCTAAGAGTGGTAACTACTGGGTCATCCGGAAAAAATTTTGAAAGAGCAGAGGATGTCTGTAAAGAGGGTGCAAACTGGGTGGTCTTCCTTACTAGGGATCAAAATCAATTACAAAACTACAGTAGTTAAAAGGCACATATGTTGGGGCCAGCAGGTGGCATGGTAGTTAAGGGCGTTGTACTACCACATGGCCGACTGCAGTTTGAGTCTCAGACCTGGTGGCTTGCTGTTTCTCTCACTTGCTCGCTTCACTCTCACGCTTTCACTCTCCCTCTGTCCCTCACTGGTCCAATTAAAATAAATAAGTAAATAAATAGGTAAAATAATTCTTTAAAAAAAAAAAAAAAAAACAGGCACACATATTGAGACCAGCAGGTGGCTCAGTAGTTAAGGCAACTGGATTCCCACATGGCTGACTGTGGTTCAAGTCCTAGGTCTGGCAGCTTGACAATCACACCAGGCACGTGTGGGTGCATACCTAAAATCCCAGAAGGGGAATGAAGGAGAAGGGACTGTGGCATGACCATCTTCCCTGGAGGGGGGGATGATTTCCCACTTTCCTTCTCATTGTCTCTCTGTCTCTCTCCAGCGAGGACACACATCCTTAGAAAGAAATCCTTAATAAAAAAATACATTAAAAAAGCACACATACTGACACATCACCCAATCCCCCCATACACACACACGAACATACACACACCTGCACGGTCCTCATACACACACATACACCCACACACATGCGTGCGCTCCCACCCCCGTACTCCATCAGTTAGCACAGACAACTCTCAGGCTGGACTTCCCAGACCAGATAACTGAGTGTCGCAGTCCCTTTCAAGTGGTATCAGAGCCCAGGCCTGCGAGTATCCAGGAGACGGCTGATGGAGAAGGGGAAGAAGAGAGAGCACGCTCCCCTCCCCCACCCGCCCACTGGCTTTAAAGAGAGAACAAAGTGAGCAGGATCAGAGTGCGGAAGGTGATGGCAGAGATGCTGAAGCCATTTATCACTGCCAGATGTGTGAAGGGTCAGGCTGCAGGGCATGCTGGGAATGCCAGCAGGGGCGCCTGGACCCCAGACATAGCCAGAAACAACCTGTCCAGTCTGTAAGGGACCAAGCACGGCTGCCAGGACCCTGTTCTGAACAAAATGACAATGTGCTTTCTTTTTTGTCTGGGCCAGAGGGGCTGGGGGCCTGGGCGGAGGCAGCGACAGCTTAATACAGGGCCTTCAGTCAAAGATCTAAAAATACCCTCCCACTGCCAGCAGGCTCACTCTTGCTCCCTGCCGCCTGAACAGTCTCTTGATGACGCACAAGCACAAATATTTTGCCCAGAGAGGCATGGTGTCATGCAGCACACATGGTCAGCTTGTGGCACCTGCCCCCTCCTCCATTGTCACCAATGAGACCAGGAAGGGGGTGCCGAGGGTTCGGAGGTGACTGGTAAGGGCCTCCACCCTGGACTTCTCCACCTGCAGGAGAGTGAGGACACCAGCTACCTCTCCCTGCAGGTGGCTTCCGTAAAGCTCAAGAGTTTCAGAGGGGATTCCAGGTCTGAGGAGGAGGCCCACTCCTAGACATGGAGGTTCCCATCTACAAGGGGAAGCACCACCTGCTTCAGGCAAGCCCCTGATTTGGGACCTGGAACCATCTCCACTTCCGATAAATGACGTTTTTTGGGTTTTGGGGTGGGGAGCCCAAACCCCAGCCTTGGGGGGCGCTCGCAGTCGGGCAGGGGCAAGTGCAGTCTGCCTGGAAGCCAAAGGCGCAGCTCCTGCCTGGAGGAGCTCCCAGTCTGATGAGAGAAGTCCAGCTTCCCAAACGCAGGTGACACACAGTGACAAAGCAGGCGCTCAGCCAAAAATGTCCGGGTCCTCCCAACCCCAGTGCTCCTCAAACATTCGCAGCGTTCAAATCCGTGGGGCTCTTTGAAAACACAGATTCTCATTCTACAGGTCTGAAGGGGCCCTGGGAATCTGCATTTCTACAAGCACCTGGTAATACGAAGGACAGTTCTTGGTGCCTTGCAGACTGGACAGGTTGTTTCTGGCTGCTGGTGCCCGCATAGCCAAAAGGATGTAGCCAGGGTGTACACACCGAGGTCTATCGGCTGCTCTGCTGCAGCCCCAAGCGAGGGCTTCTTGGAGGAAAGAGCAGAGGGAGATATCTGGAGCCAGCTGACCCTTGGTTCAAACTCTGGCTCTGTGTATCCTTCCCCAAGTCTCCTGACCTCTCTGATGCGAGAACAATGTATGTGCCAAGCTCACAGGGTGATGCGCAGATGGAACACTGGCTGGCACACATCTAGCACACAGTAGGGGCTCAAGATGAGCCAGCCACTTCGTGGACAATGAACTGTAACCACCATGGCCTTGGAGGACAGAGGCCAGGCCAAAGGTTCCATAGGGACCTATCAGTGTCGGGGCAGAAGGGGGCAGGGGAGGAGGCAGAGGCCTAAGGAAAGGTCTCGCAGGCCCCTGTAAATTAGGTAGCCCGGAAGGCTTTGGACAGCTCTCTGGCCGTTCTGAGCCTCAGTTTTCTCACCTGTAAAATGGGGCTCACAGCACCACCTGCCTCTGGAGCTGCACCGAGCGGTCAGGCGCTCGCACGTGAGGCTGCGCGGCTCCGCGCCTGGCGCGGTGGGTGGGGGTGGGGACGGCGGGGCTGCGCCCCCGCGGGCCTGGGGCCGAGTCTGAGCGGAGGAAGCCCGCGCGCCCTCCCGCCCCGCCCCCACC